>NW_022985518.1:1122029-1256239 GCF_010093505.1 Neohortaea acidophila
GATGAGAGGCTCGGGTGATGAGAGGCTCGGGTGATGAGAGGCTCGGGTGATGAGAGGCTCAACGGATGAGAGGCTCAGGAAATCGTAGTAGAGGTTGAAAAGACGATGATGTCTGAATACCTTACCTTATGAAAGCGTGCGTGCCAAGAGCTCGCCGCCGACTCATCACATGCAATCTCCCTAGCATTGCACGAGGAAGGTGCGATAATCGAGTTCCATGTGGGAAGGTACGACCCAACCCAGCTCACACCACCCCCTGCTCACCAGCCATAACAACCACCGGCCCCAGCGCCTCAATCTTCTCCACGACCTCCACACTCCTCTTCAAATTCTGCGCGCCGACCAGCGCCTTCACCACCACCGTCTCATTCCTCTCCCGCACCAGCGCGCGCAGCGCACTGCCCAAAAACCCCGAAACCAACTCCACGCTCCACCCATCGGGTATCAACTCCAGCACCTTTGCAACATCAAACCACCCGCCAAAACGCTCGAGTAGTTCCGCCGTGCGCTCCAGGCGATCGCTGACGTCCTCGAGTTGAAGGAAGTGCAGGAGCAGCACTTCGAAGAGATGCGCTTGTTCTTCTTTTTCCGGGAGGATGGGTTGATCTGCTGCCGCGAGCCCGGACGAGGGGTGGAAGATGCTCGAGCCGCCGAGCAGACAGTATCGGATCGCCGTGTCGTAGTCTCCCAATCCGTGCGTCAGGAGGCGTAAGGCTTCTTCGTGTTTGCCTTCGCGTCCGTTCAGGATGATCATTTCGGGTACCAGTTCGCTGCTGTAGGGTGCCAGGCGCTCGCGCAGACTGTGCACGTCGTACTTCGATGCTGCGCCGTGGCTGCCTCCGATTAGTTGCAGCAGACGTAGTCTATTCCGCCACCATTCGGCGTCGAGGGCGTTATCGGTGATGAATTGTCTGTAGGTTGGTTTGGGGGGTTTGAGGGCGCGATACGTTTCGTAGGATTGAAGGAGGGTAGACTTTGCTTCGCCTTCTGGCTTTTCCAGCTCGGCGAGCACGGTGTCGAGGTAGAAGGTGATGAGGTCGTTCACGTACTGCACGTGGTGTTTGTCGAAGACGAGATGTTCGAGGTAGTCTTTTACCGCGCCGGGCGCTTTCTCTTTCAGAATCGAGACTGCTTCGGCCGGCTCGAATTTCACTCGGCTGTCTTCCTCTGCAAAGACTTGCACGCCAAGTTTTGGATTTCGCTGCGCCAGCCAGGCACCATACTCCTGCACGAGACTGCGATCTCGAATCCGACTCAAGTAGCGGCGGACATCGTGTTCGCCGTCAACGAGCTCGCCACCGGCATCTTCCTCTCCTTCGAGGATTCGTTTCCAGGTTGCGAGGACTTGGGCGGAGAGCTTCTTTTTCTGATATAAACGGCTGAGCATGTACAACCGATGGAATTGTTCGAAGAGCTGCACCGCGCGGTCGAAGCAGTCTACGCCGCGATCTACGAGGTCGTTAAGCTCGGCGCGAATGGATGGCTCTCCTGGCGTTGCGACCCCTCGTGGACTATCCTGATCGAGCAGCAGTAGGATGTGAAGGAGCGTGGCGTCAACTGTTTGGAAGACGTGGGCTTCGTCACTCACGCTGCCAAAGCCCTTTTTCTGTCGCAAAGTGAAGAAATACTGTCTGATGATCGCGAGGATGTTTTCTCCATATGGTCCGTTGTGGTCTGTGACAATGCTGTCGGGCTCGCAGTGTCGCTGTAGCATAGTGACGGTGTCGCGCAGGCCTTGAGCAATCCAGATGCCTTCTTTGCCGTGCTTGATTTCGTCCTTCAGAATCGGCACCAGTGATAGTATCACCCGCGGATCGATATCGCCCACGACGAGCGCCTCCTCTGCAAACCGCTTGTCGCGCTCGTAAGCATTGACACCTTTCACAGTCTGCAAGACCAAGTTGCCAAAGAGCAATAAGGATGCTTTCTGCCGGATGTAGGTCAGAGTGACGAACTCGAGTTCGGTCCGTGCTTCCTGGCCGCGAATGCTGTTGATCACCGTCTGCACTCCGGGCACGTCGATGCCAAGCTCGCCATTCGCGCTGTTTTGCACCGCAGAGGCGAGTTGGCGTTCCATGTGGAGGATCAAGGGATTCTTCGTCACCCAGCTGACTCGATCATTTGTGTACAGAAGTACACTCGCCGAGACTTGACTGAAGCGTGCAGCGAACTTGTCTTCCTCTTGGTTTCGCTTGTCGTCTTCGTCTTCAGAGGACTCGTTGGTCAGTGTCAGTCTGCGTAGGCGTAAGCTGGTACTAATCTCGGGCACGACGAGCTCGGCAGATGTGGTAGCTGTGCGCATGCCAACATGAGTCTTCTCCACATCATCATCGGAAGACCCAACAGTGATCCATTCTTTCCACGGGTGTGAATCCTCGCTGTTCCAGCGTTGAACCTCTATCGCTTTGACCACACCGTCACCGACTTTCTGGCGAACGACCGCGAGTACGTATCCCTCGGGCGTAGAATCTCCCGGAGTGTCAGGCTCGGCGCTTTGGCCGACTCCATCCAGAACGAGAGACTCCGGGTAGCTGCTGAACTCAATTGTCCCACCAGACGGATCGCCATCGCGATTGACGACCAGACCCACACCAGGATCACTGAGATTTGTTCCAGTGGTGAGGAGAAATTCGTTGGAATTCGGCGAAACAATGTTTGGTGGCAAGGGCTGACTGATCGACCGTGATGGTTGTCTAGAGGGTGTTTGTTCTTCGGTTGAGGCAGCAGGATTTTCGATGGCTTTCGCAGGGCTGTCATCACGTTTCGGCGTGGACGCGACGGACGGTCTGCGCCGAGACGAACTTCGATCCGGCCAGGGCGAGCCCTCTCTCGACTTCGACTCTCCCCCTACACTGACATTGCGTTCGTGAGAAATCGTTTGGCGTGCAGGAGTGGCGGCTGAGACGCTTCTCGAAGCACCGTGCGAGGTCTTTTGAGGGGTTCCCGCGGGCTTCGGCTCGTCAACTACTTCCTGCACGCTCAGTGACGATATGGGAAACAAGTCGTTCTTCCGATGATTGATGACGTCCAGGAGCGAGTAGATGTTGCCATCAGCGACACAGGCCAAATCCCCTCGTCGCTGAATAGCGGAAACCCCGCCGAGCTCAATGTCGCGTATCTTGCGCGCCGCCTCTGTCCCAAGCTTGATCATACGAAGGCGTGACTTGAGGCAGAGCACGATGACCGGATCCGCGGCTGTAACTTCAGACGCTTGATCATCGTTGAACAGGTCCAGATCCAACCCGCCGACCCAACTGCAGTTGGCCTGTTGGATCTTCCCTCCATACGCTGGACTCAGCTCCGGCAGACCGTAGAATGACACCGTTCCATTACACAGTATGCTCACTTTTTCTGCCTGCGGAAGCAGCAGGATCTGCTTGACACCCTCATCTCTGCCCTCTTGCGCGGTAGTGAAGGGCGGCTGGAGCTGCGAGGCGAAGATGTAGCTCGCTTCGCTGGTGGGATCCGAGGGGTCGGGGGGAAGGGAGACGTAGTGCAGGACTTCGCCCTTTGAAGTGCCGATGTAGAGATGCCCGTTCCATGCGTCGGCGGTGGTGATGTGGGCGGGGACGTCGTCGGAGGAAGAGAGCGGGAGGTCTTTGATCAATTCGCGGAGGATGTAGGTGCCGGAGGAGATGTCTTGGTCGGGGGAGTTGGCTGCATTGGCGTCCATTGCAGCCGTGAGCGGTATGTCATCGCATTGTTCCGTCAGCCCTCGACCTATTCCGTTGTAGATTGCCTCCGGGTGGAACGAATGCGGTGCCTTGGAGTTCTAGGCTGCTCTCCATCTGGAGGGAATGTGGTGAAGCTGCGCACGCCGCGTATATTCAATCCTGTCACCCGAATAAGCAGTACTGGCATCGCCGACCCTACGCGAGTTCACCCCGAATGACCCTGAACTTATCACTCAAGGTAGGCATATGCGATCGTCCATCATCCGCCATATGGCAGCCTACGTGCACGCCTCTCGAATGGACGACCACTGAGACCGAGTCTGGACTGGGCTTCATTGCCGATTGCCCCTCGATTTACGCCTTCAAGGGCCTCTCCTGACCACGCACTCTATGCGTGTATGAGCAGCATCATGGCAGAGGCAGCCGAAGAGCACGCAACAGCCGGCGCACGTCAAGTCGACGACGTGCCCAGCATAGACAATCTACCTACCAATGGCGATGCTCAAGCAGACGGCACGGCGGAAGCAGGCAACAAGTTCCAACAAGCCATCGCCGCATGGCGCACCCTCGACCTCACCTCCCTCGTCTCCACCCTCGACACCGCCGCCTCCGAGCTCGTCACGCAGCAGCAAGACTCCATGGTGCAGCGGAAGGATCTCGCACAAAAGACAAAAGACTTCCGCAAACTTGACGATGCGTCGAAACTCACGCAGATCAAGGACCTCCTGAAGGCGTACCAAGGTTACATTGATGTGCTCACCAACCACAACAAGACCATCAACTCTGCTTTCATGCACGCCTATTCCCCTCTCTCCGAAGCCCCCGATCCATATCCGCTGCTTGAAGCATCCATCGATTCGCTTGTGACCGCCGAGGAGATTGTGCCAAAGTTGGAGACGGAGAATGATGGGTTGCAGAAGCAAGTATCGAAGCTGAGCGAGCAGCTGGAAGACACGGAGCGACAGTTGGAGGAGGAGAGGACAAAGCGGCAATCGTTCGAGGGCTCGCAGGATAGTAAGCTGAAGGAGGTGGAGGAGTCGTGGTCGGCAGTGGTGAAGGAGAAGGAGGAGAATTGGGCTGCAAAGGAAATGAGTCTGGAGGAGAAGGTGGAGAACCAAGACCGATTGTTGAAGGAGCTGAAAGCGAGCTACGAGGTATCTCAGCGGTTGGATAAGTCGGGCGAGGACGCTCACGAAGCGGCGAGGAGTAGCGCAACTGCGGCGGAGCTGGAGCTGGTCAGTTCGGAGCTGGAAAAGTCCAACACCCGCCTTGCGGACCTCGAAGCACGCAACGAACAACTTCGTGTGGAATTGGCGCAGACTGCTGGTCAAGCACACAGCTCTGGACGAAGCACGAACGTTGAAGACGATCCGGCATACCTTCGTCTGCGGTCGGAGAATTCGTCTCTGCTGCGACGCCTGGAGTCCGCGCGGCACGAGAAGGACAGCGAAAAGTCTGGCTTCCAGTCAAGCTTGAGAAGGGTGGAACGTGAGGTGGAAGCCTTGACGACCGATAGAGACGCGTTGCAAAGCAAAGTAAGGAAATGGAGCGACTATGAAGAGGTCAAGCGTGAGCTGGACATGCTACGAGCCATTGAGTTTGCAAGCGTTACCGACGCCGACATGGACGCCAACGATGATGATTACGCCCACACTAATGGGTCGCTCGACAAAGCAAAAGGAGAAAGTCTCGAACGGCTGCTGCTGGCACGAAACAAGAAACTCACCAGCGAGCTGACCGAGCTCCGCGTATCCCATCAGGAAATGCAGCAGCGACTGGATCAGCTGCAAGAAGACCTCTCTACAACCAACATGGACCTCGAGAAGACTCGCAATCTGAACGCCACGCTGGAGAATGACCTCCTCAAGACTCAGCAAGAAGCGTCGAATGCCTTTGAGACCATGTCCGTCGCGGGCACATATACATCCCGCTACCCTAAATCGACCTTCGGAAGTCGCAGAGGAGGCGGCGGCACCTCACCCACCTCGTCCATCATAGGAGGTTTCGACCCACAAGGATCACCGCGCACCCTAGAATCGCTTCGTGCCAGTGAAGCACCCGGCAGTGGCGGTGGCTCCGGCATCCTACCCATGGTGACAGCCCAACGCGACCGCTTCAAAAAGAAAATCGGCGAGCTAGAACACGAGCTTCAAAAGCAGTACTCCAGCATCACCGCGCTGCGCTCCGAAGTCTCCTCCCTGCAAAAAGACAACCTCACCCTCTACGAAAAAACGCGCTACGTCTCCTCCTACAGCCGCACCGCTGCCTCAGGCGCAAGCTACGCAGGTAAGCCCAACCCCTCCACCATCTCCGTCGGAGCCGGCGACACAACCCCCACAGACCGTTATCGCACCGCGTACGAATCCCACTTGTCGCCGTTCGCCGCCTTCCGGGGCCGGGAAAGTGCCCGCGCCTTCAAACGCATGAGTCTCCCCGAACGCGCCATTTTCCAAATCACGCGCATGGTGCTCGCTACTCGCGCCAGTCGGAATCTCTTCGCGATTTACTGCTTAGCGCTGCATTTGCTTATTTTGGGCATGTTGTGGTCGTGGGCTGGCGGGGACTTGAGTGCGAGGACGGCGAGCGGGGTGGGCGACGTGGTTGTTGGGAGTGGTGTTGCGGGTTTGGGCGAGGAGGGCGGGGAGTGGAGGCAGGAGGGCTTTGATGCGAATACTTGATGGCAGGCGTGTGTGACTTTCGTGGTGTTTCTCATTGTGTTAACGCACGTGATGCGATGCTATTCGAACTGCGCCGAAGAAGGCAATTGCCATACCCTTTCCAACCCACGAAGTCATTCCGCTCTGTGCCGAATTTAGCGCCTGCAGCAAACAACACAACCCAGAATGGCCAGCACAGCCCAAACCCACGCAACCAATGCCAACCCACAATCCAAACAGAGATACATTAAGCAGAGCAAACGGACGCACGGCTTGCGTAACCAAGCCGCCCGCGCTGCCCGGCCGAACGCCATCAGCCAGCCAATCCAGCCTTGCTAAGCGCCGAGGGTCGTTCATTGGTCGCTGGGCGGGCGGCAGTTGGAACGAGCTGCGAGGCAGGGCGGGGGAAGTTGTGCGAATAGGTGATTTTGGCTGTTCTATTTTCATCTATTCTTCTTTGCTGTCTTGCTGGTCGGCTGTCTGTGTGCTCTTGTTTCAACGTTGGGGTTGGACGGGCTGGGTGGGTGATACTCCGCTGCTGCTTGCCGGAGGTTGGAGCATGAAGTGGGTTTAACAACCTCGCAACCTGCAGTGCCAGCCTGCGGTGTATTCACAAACTCCACCATCACGAGCACTCAGCAGTACGAGCTGCCACAACGTTGGAAGTATGCCCTGCTTGCTCCTCACCAACGAACGGCACACAACGACCCAGAGTGGAGATGAGGTTTGGCCCGGCCTCAAGGCTGGCCAATCACAACCCCCGCCCTCCCAGCCTAACCTTAACCTCGCCCCCAGCCTTGGCGGGTGCTGTTCTAACTTGAGCGCCGAAGCGCCCGGCCGGGTCACGACACTGACGATCACTGTCGTGGGACAGCGTCAGGCGTTTGTGAGGTTGTGTATATAGAATGGCCAGTCGCCGGTGTAGTTGGGAGGTTGGTGGTTGTCGGTTTCCTTCTTTACTTCTTGGTCTGCTTCCTTGACTTCCTTCTCTACTGTCTTGTGCTTGTTCTGATTACAGGCTTCTTGCACACCTACAAAGGATCAGTGCAACAACAACTTGACAACTGACATCCATCAAGACTCAAGAGTCATGCGTTTCTGTTTTGGCCTGCTGGTCGCAGCACTGGCACCATCTATCTTTGCCGCTCCTCACGACATGCAATCAGCTCGCGAGATCCTACGGCGAAACGACAATGTCGCCGAGTGTGGAGGACCGACCTCTACTACCACACATCGGAAGAAGTCCTACCTCGACCTGGAAAAGAGGGCCGCGACAACAGGAACCTGCGACATCCAGCAGGCAATTCAGCACATGGATCTCACAGCCGGTGAGTCCCTCTCCAATCCCATGTCTCCAACACCCACTAACACCCACCAGTCACCCCCGCCCTGCCCTCACCAGCAGCAGACCTCACCCTCTTCCAAGTAACCATAGGCCGCGGCACGCAAAACTACACCTGCGACCTCTCCAACGCAACCGCCGTGCCCGTCCCCCTCGGCGCCCTAGCAACGCTCTACAACTTCTCCTGCCTCGCAGCCCAACACCCCGCCCTGCTGTCCAAACTCCCCACCATAGCTCTCGACCTCCCCATCCCAACAGCGAACAATACCGATCCCGCAGTCATCGCCGCTCTGGAATCCGGGCACCACTACTTCATCGACGACTTCACGACCCCGTTCTTCAACCTCGATACCGCCGCGCATCAGTACGGGATGGGCGCGATGGCGAAAGCGAATGCGTCGGATGCGCCTTCTGATGCGGTGATTGGACCGCAGGGCCAGACGGGGTATGGAGCTGTGCAGTGGTTGCGTTTGGTGCCTGCGCCGGATCAGGGGATGTGGAAGGCGGTGTATCGGTTGAATACGGCGGGGGGCGACGCGCCGAAGAATTGCACGGGGCAGCCGGCTGCTTTTGAGATTCCTTATGCTGCGGAGTACTGGCTTTTCGTTTGATGATTGGGGGAGGTATGTGCACTGTGATTGATGGGACTTCTGGCGCGGTGTTAGTGGTGATCGTGTATTTCATCAATCTGGGGAAAGACGAGGCATGGAGCATGGCGTAGACGAGTTTTATCGAATCAAAGCAATCCCGTCCATTCATTCGTCTAGTCCTTTGGCAAAATCAGCATGCTCTCCTCATCCAGCCGCGGCCGGCTTGCCTTCTCGATATCCAGATTTCCCCGAAGCGCCGCCGCCCTGCTTAATTAAACGCAATATGCACACCCAAGCCAGCCATTCGATGCCGTCCATCTCTTCGCTCCCTACACAGACCACGCCAGCATGAACCGTCTATCCAAACGTCTGTACAGATTACCGCCGAATCTCGTCCATCGAGCGCAGCGCATCCCGCTCCCAATCATCGCTCTCCTCCCCCCGATTCGCCACTCGCAACCCGCCGCCCTGCTGCCACATGGGATTGTCTTCCATGTACGGCACGCTGATCTGCGACTCCCGGCGTCCATCGGCATACTGTCCGTAATCCGAGTCGGCGGGCGACTCGGGCTCCCTCATCTGCTCGTTTTGGTACTGGTACTCCATGTACCGCGGGTGCTGCGGGAATTCGATTTCATCGGGGCCGTCGAACATGTGCTGTCGGATAGGCGAATAGTCGAGCGTGGTATTCAAGGGCGGGGTGCGCGCTCCCTCGTTCGTAGGCGTCAGGTCGTTTCGCGAGAAGTCGACGGCGGAGCCTCCAGCGGGGAATTGTGCCTGATGATCCAAGCCGCCCGCTTCGCCTTCCAGATCCTCATAAACCGGCATCGACGTCAGACTCTCCATGTGCCGCAGCGAACTCCCACCACCTTGTCGCAGACTCCCGCCTCCGCCGCCTGCCCTAGCGCTGTTGCCGCTCCCTCTGCGTCCCAAACCGCTTTCGTCGGGCACCACGGTCCCCACGCTGCCTTCGGAGTCCGCGTCGCGGATGCTGAACTGCGCCATTGCGAATCCCTTGCGCCCACTCACCCAGTTTCCGAGAATCTTTCCTCGCTGCTTCTCTCCTAATCGCGACCGGGGGAACTCGCCGAGTCCCACGAAGGCCACAATGTCGAGCACGAGCTGGTGCTCGTTGAGAACTGTGTTGACGATGATGGGCACGAGGGAGGCGAGGTAGGCGCGCGTGCGGACTTCCGCTACTAGGACAAGAAGAGATCCCGCTTGGAAGATGGCGCTGCAAGCAAGCATTAGCAAAAACACACAACATCGCTGAAGCATGAGCATCAACATACCAGCCTCCGCGGACAAGAGCGCGATGGCTCTTCTCCACGCTCGACTCGATATCCATCGGGAAGTGCTGCAACCCATTCACCTCAAACGTCTCCCCAATACTCCCCAGCACAAACAGAACCTGCATCTCCACCATATTCCCGCCCGGCCCAATAGGCCGATTGACAGTATGCAAGAAGCCCAGATCGCCCGTGCGGACGTACCGCACCTGCGGATCGCCGTCGATCGTGTGCCCATTGAACCGCTCGTTATCAATCGGATCCGTCTTACCGTAGAAGCCGTGTGCGTTCGCTTCCGACTGCACCCAGATTTCGCCGTATTCGCCGACGAGACATAGGCGGTTGGTCTCCGGGTTGACAATGGAGATTTGCGTGCTGACGGGCACCATGCCGGAGTCCTGGACGAGCAGGGCAAAGGGCTCTTGATCTGGATCCACAGGAACGACGAGGCCTCTTCGCAGGGCTTGCGGGTCGAGGTAGAGCTCAATAGGTTCGATGCACATGTAGCTTCGACTGGCGACCATGGGGTTCAGCACGTGGCTGAAGATGGTGTTGATCGCCGTTCGCTCGAGGTTAGATTGCGCAAAGGCCGTCTTGACTCGTTGGTACACATCAATGCGCGGCCGTTGGTCCGTGGAGATCATCAAATTCTTCAATTCGTGCAGGCTCGGCGCCCTTCCCCCGCTGTTGCCAATGGCATGGTCGAGCATTTGAGCAGTTGCGTAGGTGTCTTTGATCTTGTACCGCGACAGCGTCTGGAACAAGATATTGGGATTGCCGGCGAAATCTACGGGCGAGACGAGGTACGTCGGACAGGCGAGGAAGATGCCCATCAAGCAGGTATGCAAGAAACCAAGGCTAATAGTGCTTCGTACGCAACCCAGCAGTGGACGTGTCGATGTCATCTGACACGTCTCCTTCTGGATCTTGCACAGTGCCATGATGGTATTGTGCCCGAGCTGCACGGCGATTCGTCTTTGATCGGGAGTCCAGTAAATCCATACCAGCACTGGATGTCCAGGCTGGATCCAAGCTGGGCGAATGGTCAGGCCCAGTTCCCTGCAACCATGAGACTGCTTTGAAGGCTTGGTCGTGTTGTACACCGGTGGTAGTTGGATCTTCAAGATCAACGCCGACTGCTTCAGATGCTGGCTGACCGGCTTCAGCCTCAGCAAAGAGTCGACATCCCCGTTGACGATCAAGGCTCGGACGCGATAATCGTTAATGACGTGCAGTAAAGCAGGCACATCCTCGTTCAATCGGTTCTGATCAATGGGAGCCATGGGGATAGCCACCGCGCCAAGGCAAATGCAAGCGTGGACCGCAAAGACAAAGTCTTCGGAGTGGGTGTACATGAGCAGCACATGATCGCCAGGCTGTATTCTGGCCTTGTTCTTGAGGTAGGTGGCCACGGCGGCGACGCGGAGATCCAGCTTCTTCCAGTTCACGCCCTTGCCTTCCCTGCCTCTGCTGTCGATGCTGCAGTAGCTGAGCTCTTCCGGCTGCCGGGATACGCGCCATTGCATGAGATCGTGGATATTGCTGAACTGGTTCAGCGGCGTGCTCGTTCGATCGTCAATCACGACTTCCCGATGGTCCACGCCAGAGTACTGCTTGTCGGCATGCAGGGCGAGCATGTTCATTCGCACTTGACTCGCTTGCGGAGACCACACGCCGCCCACAGGGTCGTCTCCCAGCGGGAGATTCTGTACCGCCCGCTCCACGCCAAACTTGACGTGCACGCAGGGCAGGTTGCCATTCTCAAACTCTTTCCTGCAAAGCATATTGCCAATCTCCGGTCGGCCATTCTTGACAATACGAGGCAGGGTGTTTGGCGCAGTCATCATGACGCAGTAGATGCGGAGGTGGTGCACTTGATACAGCACCTCCATCACTCGCTCACTAAGCGCATCGAGGAAATCGGGTTTCAACTGATTGGGAGCTCCGCCGGTGGTCGTGGGGGCGGTGCTTGCCGCTTGAGTTTCGATGAGGAAGATGGGGAGGTATTCGCCGTTCACGTGGACGTCGAAAGCGGAACAGTCGTAGATTCGCGGCACCGTCTTCATGACCGTCACAACCAAATGTTGGACGAAGAAGTAGCGGTGCTCGATCTCGTGCTGGCCGTGTTCCACCCATTCAACTCGTTGCCGAATACGGTCCTCGTACAGCCCAAGGACGTAGATCTTGCCTTCGATGATGCATCCCAGCAGGCCGGTCCGGAGGAATTCCGGCTCGACGAGCACAGGAGTAGGAGAGTCTTTGACGAAGCGATACGGTCGAGCATGGAAGATGTTCTCGGTGTGCTTGGGGAGTGCCCAGAAGCCGCCCGACAAACTCGGGGAGTCGACCCAGATTTCGCCAATGGTATACGGAGGGCACAGCAGGTTGGTTTCCGGATCGACCAACGCAACGGTAGCATCTGGAATCGGGTACCCAAAAGCGCCGACTCGTACGGTGCCAGGCTCACTGGATCGTTTGATGGCATCATCTCCAGTCGCCAGCACGACCACTTCGTTCGTCTTCAAGCTCTCTTTGTCGAGGAGCAACTCGCTGAGTTCGTTCTTCGACCGCTTCCCCTTGAAGTGCTTTTGATCTCGACGACTGCCATCTAGTAGACTTGTGAAGCCGTTCGCACCCGTCGTGGTCGGCGTAACTACCTCGTCGTCGCTATCGTGATCCTTGTCGTCGTCGATGGACAGCGGGAAGCCCATGTTTTCCTCGCCGCCGAGCCAATCTCGAACACTGACAATCATGCCGCCGTGCTCGGGCAGGCACAACATGGGCGCAACTAACTGTCTCGCTCGAGGATTGCGCATAGGCTTCAGCCATCGATCGGCCAGGATTTCGTGGAATTCAGTATCGACCGTCAGAGTATCGATAAGACAAAGCTTGACGGCGGAAAAATTCGGCTCCATTCCTTTCTTGAAGTTGCGGGTGGCCATGGGGTCTTGTTGGTAGTTGTACGCAGCGCGTTTCAGTCCAGGGTAATCAGCAACCATGATTGTCGCCCGATATCTCGTGATGAGATTCGCGTAGATGCCCGGAGTATCGACGGTCCTGCTCTCCATCCAGACGGTCGTGTGGCCACCATATACACCCAAGAGAACACCCAGAATCAAGCCCACGCCTTCTCGGGGATCCAAGTAGGAGATAATAGTTTCGGCTCTGCCAGGTCTAGGCGCGATGAAACTACCATCGGAATTCCTCAGAGTGCTCGAGAACGTGTCCATGGACTCCGAGCCGGGGATGGTAGCGATGATGGCGCTCACGCACGCCATTTGATGCATAATGGTGCGGTGGCTGAGTACGACGCCGCGCAGGTCGCCGGTCGGGGCTCGCGAGAATTCAATATAGGCCAAGTCTGGCACATGCAATGCCGCGCCCTCGTCCTTTTTCTTGTAACTGTACGAGCCGAATTCGTTGGTCTTCCACCACTCGACGCCAGCCGGCCACTTGAGTTTCTGGTTGGCGATGTCCCGTTGGAAGGTCCGGAGATTGTTGTCGGTCGTTAAGGCCAGGTGCGTCTGCGTAGTAGCCAAAAGGAGGGAGAGTTTCGCATAGTCGTCGACATTGTTGATCGGCACGGCGACCACGCCAGCAATGAAGCATCCCATCAGCGCAATGGCAAAGTCGATAACCTCTGAATCCTTGTACACGAGCGCCACGCGGTCTGCACGGTTCAGATTGCTCTTGTCGCGGATGAGTTGCGCCACCTTCTCCGCGCGAGAAGCGAACTTGTCCCATGTGATGGAGCTGACCTCTTTCCCTCGCGGATCCACCACCCAGTACGCCACGTGTTTGGCCTGCATCTTCCCCCGATGTCGCATCACGGCCGCGATGTTGTCGAAGGAGGACATGGGTAGATTGACGTTGTTGGGGTCGTAAACGGCAAAGGGTACATCGCGAGGCTCGAGGGGTAATTGATGCTGGGGTGGAATGGGAAGGTCGTTTCGAGAGACGAATGGCGGCGGTACGATGGCGGAGGGGGAGAGGGCTTCGGACTGGCTGTATCGCTGCGGACCGCCATAGCTCTCGCGCGGTCGATCATCGTCGACCTGTTGTTGGCCAGTGAAGTCGGAAAAGTAGCCTTGTTGCGCGGAATCGAGCATCGTGCTCTGCCTGCTCTCATCCGGCGAAGGCCAGCCGGGCTGCTGCATGTCCGGACGAAAGGCATAGCTCCCGCTGCCCACCATTGTGCTCTCCGGCGAACTATAGCTGCTCCCTCCTTTCTCCGTGCTGCTGAGGGAAGCCAGGCGCTGGCCGGCGGGCGGCATCTTCATTCCCAACTGCTGCTCTTGAAACCGCTGCACCTGGCTCGGAGGCGGCACCTGGTAGGATGGAGAGGGCGGGCGGACCGAGAGCCCCGCGGCAGCGTTTCCATTTCCCTGTGGACTATACGCCGTATACGGTGCGTCGGTGATGCTGCCATAGCTCGTCGTCTTCGCGTGTCCACTGCCAATGCTCGCCGAGGGGGAATGAAATGTCGAGCTGCCGGGGCTGCCCGTCTCGCGCAACTGCCGGAGTTGTTGGGAAGTCAGGAAGCCGGAGAGGATGGCGGTGCGTCTCTTCTCGTAGCCCTTTTGCGTGATCTCGCCCTCTTCGTACTCGAGATCCAGCTGCTGGAGCGCATTCTGCAGCTCGGGATCATCTATCGACGCCATCGCTACTCCCCCGGGCGCATGCCCCGACAACCAAGACGGGGAGGGTGTGGATTATGATGCTTCGCCAGCTCCGCAGGCTATCGAGAGGGCGGTGGGGTAAATCGCATGCGCTCATGCGCTCGCAGGGGTTCGTTGGGATGGTCGTGGCCTCGTCCAAATGGGCATTCAATGCAGGAAGGCGGGAGGTGGGAGATCCGAGCAGATCATCACCCTGGACGATCTTCGGTGCGGTGACAATTACCTAAGCGTGGGCGGCGGGCACATCCATGCGAGGAGGAGATTCTGACGCGCGCGAACTCTTTTTCTGGCACTTGCCTCCTCGGTTAGCGAGCCGAAGCACGTGAGCCTTCCATCACCCATCACGCTTCCAGAAGGAACAAAATGCAAAGGACGTTGGGTATGAAAAGGGTCTCGAAGAAGACTATATACACATAGTCAAAGTCTACATAGAAACTCGCCGGGAGAAGAAAATCAGAGCCCACGTGGTATGAACACCACTCCATTCTATAAAGCGCCCCCTTGGTATCCTGGTATCCCATTCATATCTCATACCCACATAACCAGACATGCATCCAGAGTACGGCAATCACCCACCTAGTAAGTGAAAGCCTCCTCGATGAAATCCACACACCCTTCCGTCGTCACGTCGCGCACCGCCGCCCGCACCGAATCCGCAAACGCCCCCGGTCCGCAAACCGTGACGCCCATCGCGCCAATGCGATCCTGCATTTCCTTCTGCAGGATCGTCTGCGGATTGCAGCGGCCCGGGAACATCTGCACGGAGCCCGTGTTCGACACCACCTCGCCGCGATGCCGCGGTTTGGTGACGAAGAGCTGGATGCGCAGCACGTCGCGCCGCCCTTCCATCCGCAGGATCTTGTCCATCCACGTCCGCACCCATTCGAGGGCTTCGGTGTTCGGGACGGACCAGACGAGCAGGATTTTGCGGCACACGGTCGTGCCTGCTTGGTATTGTGAGAGGAGGTGGTGGACGTAGCCGACGCAGTGCGTGATGCCTACGCCCCCGGCGAAGAGAATAACTGTGCCGTACGAGGTGAAGGACTCGTGTCCGCCGTACGGGCCCTCAATGGCGCCCCAGGTGGTGATGATACCCGTTGGGGATGCCGCTGCTTTCTCGTAGAGCTTGCGTGTCATGCCCGTGCGCGCACGGATGATCAGGGAGACGGTCGACACGTCTGCGCCTCGTGTAAACGCCATGCTGGTGTCGTCTGCTCTCTGCCCCTTACCGGCAAGCGTGACGGCTGCGCTGGAGAAGCGCGGCATCATCTTTGGTCGCTTCTCCGAGGCAGAGCTGAGGGCCATTGGCTTCTCGGACTCGTAAGCCGGCGGCGCGAGCGACGCATCTCTCGACCGGTTCTCCGCCCATGCAACGGAGAAGGGGTGACTTGACCAGAGCGCGATCATCGGAAGGTACGCGTGAACATGGCATCCCGGCTTCCAATGCCACGGTCGCGAGATTTCAAAAGTGACTCGGCAGGCTTCGGCGGGCAGGGCTTCGGCGGTGACTTTGGTGATGCCTTTTTGTCTGCTAAAGTTGTACATGAGGATGCGGCCGGTGCGGAAGACGTATTCGGCAAACCAAAGGGCGAGGACGAGCTGGCAGTATGGGACTTGAGGCAGGCCAGCAGCATCGAGGTGGATGTAGACCCCTACAATCCCGATGGCGACGAGGATGCGGTGGCCGTTGAGGAACGTCTCGTAGAAGGCGTGTCTGATCGGGCTGCACGCGGTGAGGAAGATGAAGAAGAAGGCGCCCATGCCCACCATGCCCCAGGTGTAGCTCACGCTGTCGGTGAGGGAGGAGTTGAGGTATGTCAGGCCACCTGCCGCCATTGAGTTGACGGCCCATGCGATGGTGTGAATGGTGGCTTCGATGACCATCACGCGTGCGCACCATCGGTGGAGGAGATTGAAGGTGTCGTAGGAGACGCCCAGCAGGGACATGAGGGGGTTATTGCGGAGAGCGAAGACGACGGTAGGTATGAGGTTCAGCACGGCGAGGATACCGCTTCGTCCACGGATGGCTGCCCATAACGCAGCCTTTGACGATTCCGTGTACGGTAGAGCGAGGATGTATGCAATGTTGCTGAAGAGGTAGAGCATGATCACGATGGTATGGTATCGCGACGGGAGGGTGCCGACGTTGATGGCCTTTGACAATTGAATCTCCCGGTTGTGTCGCTTGTGGAAGAGCGGGGCGTAGATGAGGCGCTGTTTCATGGCCGGCCAGAAGGTGCCTCTGTTGAACATCCAATACCGCTGATCCTCCCACCTGCCCATTGCGCAGAGGTGGCGGATGTGTGAGTTGCCCATTTGCAGCCATCGGTACAGGAGCGTGATTGCCAGGAGGCCGCAGAAGGAGATGACGAGAACGTTGACGTAGAGGTAATTGAGGGGTTGATTGACGCCATTAAGGCCTTGGGTAAAGGCGGCGGCCGGGCCGAGAGAAGAAGAGGTCGCGTTCACCGCACGGGCGGCGAGGTGTGTTATCGGACCATCCGGGGCGACGAGGTTTGCAGCATCTCGCGATTCCATGATGCTTCGTCCAGCAGTGAGGGCATCGCCGACGGGCGAGTCTCGGCTCGCGAGGTGATTGAGGTGCTCGAGGAGGTGGAGTTGGTGGCGATGCATCGCGACCGGCACGTTGCGAGAGGGCCCAATGTAAGGGGACAAAGGAATGGCGGGTCCCGAAGCGGAAGTGGTTGTCGGCGCAACAAAGGAATGGACGTCGTGGTGATCTGCAAGCAGAAGACCGATGATGTAACACGCTGCACCACCGAACGAGTGAGGTTGGTCGCGTTGCTACGCAGCAACCACCAGGCGAGGAGGTGGTGTCGCGAAGGGTGAAGGGCGAGGACGTGAATGGGTGAGTGCTGCACCGGGTGGTGAAGCGATCTGCCGCGTCAATGGCGTAATTACCTCAGGGGCGGTCGGGAATCCTTTGGGCAATCTACCGGTCCCAAGCAAACGAGGCGCAGCCGTTCGGCGTAGCGCAGATCTCCCGGGCACCGTTGAGTGGTAGAGATTGCAGTGTGCGGCAACCAGTTGCTATGGCGTCTGACAAAGGAATGTGTCTCGAGGTGAGAGGTTTGGTAGCGACAGCGCAAACGCTCAGTGTGCCAGACACTGTGGGAAAGAAACGAAGCAAGACTCTGCACAGGCAATCTGAGAGGGGGCCGCTGATCGAGAGGAAGATCGAAGGGAGGTTGGAAGTGGAGGAAGTGGCCGTTGCGCCTCCTTTTACATTGGTGCCGGGAGGTGACGGTGGGTGCAGGGAGGGCGGAAGCTTCGCGCGGGCGAGGCCATCGCATCGGGCGCAGCAAGGTGATGACAGGTCGGGCTCCATCCGCTTGAGACAAGCGATGAAACCGCCCACCGAGTGGCCCCGGCGGGAACGGTTGAAAGTGAAGAAGGGGGAGACGTTTTGTCGGCGGCGGTGGTGGAGTGCGGCTCGCAGCCTTTCGGCTGTATCCTCGCCTTCTGATTGGCCGCGCGCGCGTGTTTCATGCATTAGCGTCGAGCCTCCCCTGGCGATCCAACGTCGCTGCGTCGCTCGCTCGTTTGGCGCGGTTTCACGCCATTCTCCTTCCGCCTGTCGCGTCATCCTAGTCGTTTTACCACCCTCGTATTTCTCAATGTGATACGTGCGCGTTGGGGACGCGCCGACGGCCTCGGTCGCAGAAGAGTCGCCCTGCACGGCGATGCGCCGGAATCGACCTGGCCAAGACGTGATGGGGGCATAAGGAGAGGGAGTGACCACTTGCGGCGACATTGTCACGGCGTCATCTCCTCCTATTTGCTCGCAGATTGACAAATGACGCGGTTCGAGGGATGCCAGCGGGTTCATCAGTGCTCCTGCCAAGAACGGGCGGAGCAAATGGAACAGCCCGAGTCATGCCTCTGCTGTTGAGCTGGCGCCTCGTTTCAACCTGCTATCCCGGGCGAGAATGTGCAAAAACCTGGTTGACATATGGGCAAGATACTGGTAAGACAGATGGCGAAAACGGAGATCGCCGGATAGGGCCCAGCAGCTGCAAGCTGTGGTGATCCCGGCAGTAGTAGGGCCTGGATCGGCACTGGAACGAGATATGTGACACGTAGCACCGCAGCGCATGGCATCTTGCATGCAGAAGGAAGCGAGGATTGCAAATCGCTCCCAGACCCAAAACGCCAAGGCCCCCCATCTTCCCTGCTGCTTGCCTCAGATGCCCGACTCCCGTTGATTGCTACGTTGCTACTCGTCACATTCATCGCTATACCCTGCTAGATATGTCGCAAAAGGACAACGATCTTGAAGTACGCAGCGCGGTTGCGGGAGATGCCAAGTTCATCGTCGACACCTTCGATTCCACTCTGCCGTATCTCGCCTCGGTCGGTGCAGGGGAGATGTGGGGCAGCGAGCCCTTCTCCCAGCGAGATGGGTTCATGGAAGATATTGTCGAGGCCATTCAAAAGGTAGAGGACAAGGAAGCTGACGACACTCGCCGCATCCTCGTTGTCGAACGGCGTGATCCGAACGGTGCGGAAAACAGAGTCGCGGCTGCAATGATTCGCGATGCATTGCCTGATCATCTGCACCAACGGCCAGAGCTGGCCGAGGAGATTTCCAAAGCATTGCCTCTACTATACCTCGAGGTCCTGATCGCTGACCATCGGGCTGGACCCGATCGCAAGGGTGCGGGAGCGGCGGTGATACAGTTCATGAAGCGACGCGCACAAGCGAGTGGGAAACGTGTGCTGTACACCGACGCGTGGGCAGGGAATGCGAGAAGGTTGAACCGGTGGGTCTTTGTCTATACTAATCGCGAAGGCATCGGTAAAGCTGAGGCGAGCCGCAGGTACTATGCGGACCTGGGATTCGCAGAGGTGGGTGACTTTTCGCTGACTCGCAAGAATGGGTCGACGTGGACGGGAACACTGCTACGGTTGGATCTATCCAGGTCTGCCAATTAGACTCCGAAAGGTCTCAGGTCGAACCGGTCATGTTGGACTGTCGTTGTTGCGCATTGCATCTTCACATCCGAGACATGGGCAGGGATGAATTTTGCCGTCCATTTTTATTATGGAGCCGGTCGAGGCTGCGGCATCTGCTACCGAACATCGTGTAACACGTTGAGCGAATCCTTCAGAGTCGTGAGACAGGAAAGCGAGAAAACGACGGGGAAGGTTGTACCGGCCGGGGCCAGCAGCGCGTGGATATGTGGGCGGTGTGTGGAAGAGTTTTCTTTTCGCTGCAAGCTTCGCCGCGGAGCCATGTGCCTGCAGATGTCGTGTCAACCACTGTTTCCAAGCCCTGCGACTGGGTTTTTTAAAGGGGAAAAGCTCCGATGCGTTCTGACCGTCGGCATCGCATTTGTTACGGGTCTCCGTTTCACGCAGTATCTGCAATGCTGCTCCGCCGCAAATGCAGCAGTCTCCTGTCTTGGCTCCGCTCGTTTCCGCAAGCAAAAGGCCGTGCGATTCGAAGGAGTAAAAGGAGCATGAAGGTACGAGCCGTCGGAGCATTCAAGGGGCCCGCTTTTGCACGTGATGGTGGCTGTCGTGCCGAGACACAAGCGAATGGCGGCAGTTCGTATCCAAACGCCTCAACTCACACCGCGTAAATATACACGGCAGCGTGCAGCCTTGCACAACTTCGTCTTGTGTTGCGTTCCCCTGCGAACTGCCGCCTCCCAGCTTCCCGGGCAAGGTTTCCTGGGAAAATCAGGATTGACCGCACAAATGGACGGAAGAAGCTAAAGCGGACGACCGCCCTGCTCCGGCGGGGCGCTTGCCGTTGGTGACGCGTGTGCGGCGATGAACCTCACTAATCGCTCAGTAAGTCAAGCCATTCGTTCGTTCGTATGCTGGCTGTGCTTTATCCTGTCGTTGCCTTATTCAGCGTCTTTAATTACATGCGCCTCTCCTATTCACTCTCCTTGACAACATGAGTGCGCTGCGATCAACCTCCTCCCGCGGTGCTTTTCCTCTCCGGCCCTTCTCGGCATAGGTCGTGCAGGCATGCCCGACAATGCGATTGCTGTATCATGACGGCGGCTGGAGCAAGCGTACGCACACCGATAGACAATCGCATCTGCTCGAGTTGTCTGCTTCGTTTGCTGACCCCTATGCTGCAGTGCGGCTGCCGACCCAAGCCCTGTCAAGACGTTCCTGCCTAACCACACGCCGTCGGCTCCTTCCTCGACACATCGCTTACAGCTTGGCGATCGTTGCCTGCGTCTTCTTCCTCTTCCACTCCTTCACCTCGCCCTCCCCTCCTCACAAGGCACGCATCACCAAAGTCACCGAGCGCATTTCCCCCATCAGCGACGTCTACGAGGCATCGTTGAGAAGCCATGATGAACATAACCGCATCCACGATTACGACCTCGTCGTCTTCGGCGACCAGGCCGAAGGCGAATACTACAGCAGGGCAAAATATCTGCTCAGGCTGATCACAAATGAGCTGGCATTGCCCGCGGGCAAAAGAAGAGAATGGCTGATGTGGGTGGACAGAGATGTCATCCTCCTCAACGAACAAATCCCCCTCGACATCTTCCTCCCGCCCCCGGACTTCCCACACATCCACTTCCTTGGCACCCACGATAAGATCCACGGCTTCAACGCCGGCGTCTTCTTCATTCGCGTCCACGAGTGGAGCATCAACCTACTCAAAGACGTCATCGCACACTCCGAAGCCGACACGCCCGAAGCAGTCCACGGCTCTGTCAAAGTGGGCCGCTTCGAACTGACGGAAGAGCTGCGGGACCAGCGCGCCTTTCACACCATCTTGCGAGGCGACCCTTATCGGGACAACGTCCTCTACCAGCCGCGCAATTGGTACAACACTCTTCCGGACTCCACCGACCACCACGGCAAAGAAGGCTATCTCCTCACCCACTTCAACGAACTGGAAGGGCCACGAGAAGTCGGCATGACCATTACAATACTCAGTCACGCCCGCTCGCCGGAATCGTATAGTGCCCCCGTGAGTCACACGCTGTACCCTCGCCGCATCAGAGAATTCTGGGAGCGCGTCCGCGAGGCGAAGCAGCTGTTGCCGCACGCGCAGGCGAGAATCAACGAGGAAGCGGTCTGGGAGGGTTTCCGGCGCTTGTCGTATGCGAGTACGTACGAGACGGATGTGGAGAAGGTGTTGACGGCTGCTATTCACATGCTGAGTCGAGCACTCGGGCGGATGGACAATGTAGATCTCGGGCACCCGGAGGATGCTTGAGGATCAGCGAGCAGTGCACAAAGCATATCCTTTTGATTTGGAGCGTTACAGCGTTGCATTGCGATGGGAAGTCCTGGAACTGGAGCCGGTGGTCTCTACAAGGCCTCTCGGCCACATACTTTACTGCAGAGTGGCAATACGTTTCGTACATTCGATTGGCCGACTTCTGTCTGTGCACGAATGACATGACAGTCCAATACTATCTATCTCGACAGTCACATCCCCTTCACTACCTGCCCCCTCCGCGTCTCCTCGCCAGGCCTCACCCGCATCCAAGCCCTCATCTGTTCCACATGATCGCCCCCAAAGATCTGGTCAACCTCCGGCTTAGGATCGGCAGGCAACGACTGAATCTCCTCCTGCGGCGCCCACACCACACCTGATTCACGAACATACTCATTCCACAAGCGCAACAGCTCCCGCTTTTTCTCCGGCTCGGCCTCGGACTGGTCTTCAATCTCCCCTGGATCTCGCCGAATGTTGTAGAGTTGCCAATCGCCTCCGCCCATCGCCGCTTCGATGCGCACGATCTTCCACTCGCCTTTTCGCAGCGCGCCGCGGCCGTGCAATTCCCAGCCCATGTAGCTGTCTTCTCGCCCGTGGATGCCATCGTACGCTTCTGGACGGGATTTGTGGTCGGTCAGGAAGGGAAGCCAGGACTTGCCGCGCATGGGTGCTACTTTGCGGCCGCGGAATGCGCCGTCTTTGGTTGCGGGGTGCTTGATGCCGGCTAGGTCGAGGAAGAGAGGACAGATGTCCATGACTGTTGCGAAGGATCTGATGAGTGCGCCGTTTTGGAGATGGGGTGCGAAGCCGGGATAGTGGATGACTTGATGCCGTCAGTCTGATTCCTCAGAGGCAGGCATCGGTCGATGGAGGATACTCACTAAATGGCACCCTGATGCCGCCTTCGGTGGTGAAGATCTTGTACAGACGACTCGGTGCCGTACTCGCTTGTGCCCATCTCGTCCCATACCAGACATAGCTATCGGCGTGCCCGATATTGTCGAAAGAGTTGTTGTAGTACTTCCGCAATACTCGCATCAGATCCGGACCCATGGTTGGCAGAGACTCGATGTCCGCCCCTTCTGCTCCATTGTCGCTCTGGAAGATGATGACCGTGTTCTCGAACTGCCCGCTCTCCTTCAGATACTGCACTATCCTCCCCACGTTCTGGTCGATGTTGTCCACCATGCCGGCGAAGCACTGCATTGCTCGCGCGCTGCACTTTCGCTCGTAAGGTGTCATCTCCTCCCATTCCAGGCTGGCCGGACCAGCGACGACATCGTGCGGTTGCACGTCCTCGTCGATGATCCCGAGCTTCTTCATCCTCTCCAATCGCTTGAGGCGTAATGCGGCAGGACCATCGTCGTATACGCCCTCATATCGATCACGATCCAGATCGCTGCACTGCAAAGGCCAATGCGGCGCCAAAAACGGCAAATACGCAAAGAAAGGCTTCTCCCTCTCCTCACCAGACCTCTTCTTCAACCACCGAATCATATTCTGCGTGTAATAATCCGACGAATAAAACCCCCTCGGATCATTCCTCACATTCGGCTCGACGTCAAACTTCCGCCCATTCATCGTGTACAACCGCGGACTGACGCGCAGATGAAACGGCGTCCAATCCTCGTCCTCAAGCTGCGGCTCCCAACCGTAGTGATTACTCTGCCCGTCCAGCAGCGTGAACGCCTGCGCGAACCCCCGCGCCGCCGCATTCGTCTCGGGCGTGTACCCCAAATGCCACTTCCCGGAGATGAGCGTGTGATACCCACCGTCTTGCAAGATTTCGGAGAGCGCGGCGACGTCGTGGTTCAGGTGGCCTTCGTACCCGCGCACGTTGAAGAGGTCGAGGTATTTGCCGCGTGCTTCGCTCATGGCGCCCACACCGGCTATGTGGTTATCCGTCCCGCTGAGGAGCATGGCGCGGGTGGGACTACAGGCTGCTGCTGCGTAGTCTGCTCTTTGGTTAGTGGGAGTTGGGGGTTCGTGGAGTGATGCCTTTACAGTCGGTAAAGCGAGCGCCATCGCGGGCGAGAGCGTCGAGATGAGGCGTGCGAATCTCGCTGCCGAAGCAGCCGATGTCACTGTATCCAAGATCTGGGAGACGCTTAGTTTGGGTACGAAGCGGCGAGGGGATGCAAGGTCTACCGTCTGCTAAGATGATCAGGAAGTTCGGAGGCTTGTCTGTCTTCTTGTTGCCTCGCATCGTTGCTTCGTGCAGCCTTGTCGGCGATGGTCGTCGCAAAACCAATCGGATGTGAAATGCAGAGTCAACCTTCCACGTGTCGCTTGAAAGGCGGCGGGGGAGGTTGTTAAAGGTGTAAGTCTACAGCTCGCGGTGGAAGTGAGGTTGGGTGTGGGGTCAGACATGCCTCACGACGATCGATCCTCAAGGAAGAATACATCTCCCTTAGTCAGTCGGTTTCGCACTCGCATGCAGTGCAGTGGTCGTATCAGGTGCAACGCATTAGTTCTCAGAATGTACAATGCTACGAAGATTCATCAGATTGGCCCAGAAGTCTAACCTCACGACAACAGTCTAGAGGTGCGCCTCAGCCTTGTGCTCATGTGTCTCCGCCCTCTTTTCGAGCACTTCGTCCACCACCGGATTCACGAATTGCTCCTCGTCATAAGCGTCAACACTCTCATCCTTAAACTTCCTCGCCGGCACCTGCCTCCAAAACAAGATGTTGAGCTCTTCATACGTCCTGCCCTTCGTTTCTGGCAAGCGAAAATAGGTCCACGCCACCGCAATCAAACACGTCCCGGCAAAGACAAAAGCCGTCTTACCCTTGAGGCCCGCGGCCGTTGGATTGAGTAAGTAAGGCACACACACGCCCCACACGATACTGGAGAGGTAGAAGGAGTTCCGAGCTATAGCGATTGTGGGTCTTCGAAGCCGTGTTGCAGAGACCTCGCTGGCGATCGTCCATGCCACCGGGCCGACGGAGATGTCGTAGAGGAACACCCATACGACTAGTAAGATGGATTGAGCCCAGTCGGCGGCTCTGTTGGTGGATGGAGCTATTGCGACGAATCCGATGGTGAAGAGCACCACGCACATGCAGCTTAGTCCAACGAGGAAAATGGAGCGGCGGCCGAAAGACGTAAGCAGGAACCAGGAGAGGACAGTGCCGAGAAAGCCGATGGCGTAGTAGCCGATGCTCAAACCGAAAGCGTTGGAGTCGTCCAAGCCGGCCTGTTCGAAGAAATACGTATTGTAGCCTTGCAAAGGAAGGCCGGAAAAGGTCTGAATGCCCCAAGCGCAGAAGGCAATTTCAAGGCGACGCCGATCGGTGCCTTTGAACACGTCGAAGAAGTTCCCGCCGACTGTCAGCTTTTCCTCTTGCGTGGTTCGAGTCATCAGTGCGATTGCCTGGCGGGTGTCGGCGCCGGTGGAGAGGCGTTGCAGTGCATGCTCTGCATCTTCCACACGCCCTTTCCGAATGAGCCACCACGGCGACTCGGGGCAAAAGAGCATCCCGATGAAAAGAGGCACGGGCCAAATCCACTGGATGGCAAAGGGAATGTCGTACGCCCATCGGCCTGCCATTCCTTCCACGCCGCGCAGTACCCCGGCCGCAAGGAGCTGACCGAAACTGTAGGACAGGTATTAGCCACGATATGGGCCTCTGCTATTATAGGAGACCGCTCACATTGCTGATAAGTTGACAAAGGATGTCAAATACGCCCTCAAGATCACCGGACACACTTCTGATGCGTACGCCGGGGCGGTCGTGTGGAAGATACCCCTGTTGACATCAGCACAACCGGCATAAACGTAAACGAGGTGAAGCTGGAGGTTCATACCATGGTATCCCGCACAGAAACTCGCCGACAAGTAGAACAGCCTTCGATTCTGCAAAGAAGAGGATGAAGATGAAGCCAGTAATGGCTACGTACGCGCCCAGCATCGTCTTCTTCATCCCAATGCGCTCGGAGATCCATCCGTTGAACAGAATGCCGATGATGACTCCAACAGAGCTGGCATTTGATATGCCGCTTTGCCATGGAGCGGGAACCTGATAGCCCTTCTTAAATGGCTTGCCAAAGTGCTTTTGGAATGCCTTTTCGGCGTACAGCGAGCCCAAGAAAGATTGATCGTAGCCATCCATCACCACTGCCAACGACACGAAGACGGACCAGAAAACGGCTTTGGGATATTTTCGCAGGCCTTTGACTGGCTTGAGCTTATGCTCCGCTTCGGTGGCCTCCTTTGCATCGTGGAAGATGCTTTTGGCGAGCGGCGCATTGTTCTCGATGATGGCTGGGTCGTGGCGAGCATTTGGCTGCGCAAGCTCCGCTTGGATTTCCTGGGAGAGGTACGAGATGTCGGTCGCCATTGCATTGGAGGTGAGACTGGAGTTCCGAATGCCCACGGCTACGGCTGTCCATTAATAACACCATCGTGCGGGGAAATGCGAATGCGGGATGCACAGCGTTCCTGTCGATCATTGCGGAAGTGAGGCATCGGTGTGCAGGGTAGCAAGGTAGGGTTGGATGTTGCGATCTCCACGTGCGGTGATTGGACTGTGCTGCGGATGGTCGGCCGGCAGGATGCTGGGCTGCCATGAACATGAAAAGCACCCGCAGCTTCGTAATACTTAGCCGATAGCATTGTAGCAAGGGATGGACGTGCCGTTGTGGTCCTCGTGGCCAGGCCGTTGATGCCTGGAGCTGTCCTGCCGAGCTTGCGCGTTACATTCGTCAAGGCACTTCTGCCTGCCTGATGTTCGTGGGTGTCTTCTTGGCGGAACACATGACTTGGGCGTTTAGGGAAGGTGCGAATGGCAGGCGGCGTCATCCCAATGGCAGCCTTCGCTAGCGCGTCGTCTTCAACGCGCACAGACACATCCATACACGACTACATATCAGCCAGCTGTGCCTAGGCATTGCAAGTTCAATCGACATCCCGCACCATTGCCACTCATGATTGACGTCCTCACCTTGACAGCGTCCCAAGCGCGCGACTTGCTCGATCAAAAGGCCCTTACATCCGTTCAACTGGTAGAAGCATATCTCGCCCAAATCGAGAAACACAACCACCAAGGACTTCACCTCAATGCCATCATCTCCGTCGCGCCTCGTGACAAGACTCTCGAACTTGCTCGCCGCTTAGACCATGAACGCTCGTCCGGCCATGTAAGAGGGCCACTCCATGGAATCCCCTTCGTTTGCAAGGATGTCTTCGCCCTCCATCCCGATCTTGGAATGCCTTGTACCGGCGGCGCGCCATGTCTCGCAACGGCCAAAGCTCGACGAACCGCGCCATTGATCCAACACCTTCTAGATTCGGGGATGATCCTGCTGGGCACAGGGAATTTGACTGAACTTTGTGGAATGAAATACGAAACTATCAAACCCGGCTGGTCACCAATGGGCGGTCAGACGCACTCTCCCTACATCTACGGCGGCACGCAGATGGATGACGGCTTTGTGGGCCACTCCTCCGGCGGTGGGAGTTCGTCAGGCTCTGGGGCGTCTGTTGCCGCTGGTTTCGCACCGTTGGCCATTGGATCCGAATGCTGTGGCAGTTTGACACTCCCAGCCACTCGAGCCGCAGCCTATTCGTTGAAGTGTGGCCTGAACCAAATCAATGTAGATGGCGCCCTTCACTACTCCGACAATACCGATTACTTGGGAGGGATGGCGAAGAGTGCCGACGATTTGGCCACCTTCATCGCCGCGCTGATGCAGAGATCTGAACCTTTTGATTTGAGTGGCGGGTTACAAGGGATCAAAATGGGATTCGTCAATTCCCGAGAATGGCAGATGTCCGAAGCAATGTGCAAGGCATCGGAGGCAGATCGCGAGGCGATGGTATGCAGATCCTTGAGGAAACTTGGGTAGGATCTGGCTAACGACAAGTCAACAGGACAAGGCGTTTCAGGCCGCAAAGGACAAGTTCACTGCCGCTGGTGCCGTGGTTTCGGAGGATGTGAATCTACCACATCCCAGTCAAAACAACCGATTCGAGTGGAAGGGCAAGAGCATGTTCTACGAGGTTACTGGTGAGATGTTCTGATATTCTCTGACTGCCAATGACTGACATTGCCCTGGTAGTCTATCAGATGAGAAATACAACGTTCCCTGCATTCTTCAAGGAATTCGAGGAATCGGAGGTTCACTCGATCCCAGAAATGATCAAGTGGAACGTTGATCATGCAGACCAATGCTTACCATTGGGTGATTTCATGCCCGTCCCTTAGGCTCAAAGACCGCAGACTAAACTTCAACAGAACACCCTTACCAGAGCCAGTTTTACGATCTGCTGCATGACCGAGTTACGCCGGAGGAGCACCAAGAGATCAGAGCGGCTTTCTACCATGAAGGCAACGACCTCTTGAAACTCTTGGAGACGCTGGACGTGGTCGTCGCGTTCGGCGAAAGCTCACTCGTCATGTACACCTCCGCCGCGCGTATGTCTTGTTGCCAACAGCTACCCCGCGGAGTTTGGTATGCTAACGATGCTCGACCCTAGAATGTCCGATCGCCGCCGCTCCATTGGGCACGATTCAGTACAGTGAAGAGAACGAGCGGCCGTTTGGTTTGTCCTTTGCCGCCAAACCAGGCAACGAAGGATTATTGCTACGGGTCCTCGCGGGGTTTGAGAAGCTGTACCCGCATCGTCCATTGCCGCGGCCTTTGACAGATGGTCCCAAAGTCTGAACGTCGACGTCACTTTCAATATTGTCCGACCCAAGCATTTCAACCCACGTGCTTGACATCTTCGGAAACTTCGGAGCTGTTACACGTGCGTTGCCAGACAAGACACGTGCAACGATAGCTGATTCGCAGTGACCCTCGCTACGCCCGAATCAACAGAGTTTTCATGCACTTCCCAAGCATATTGTTCGACCTGCCACATGCGATCGTAATCCACACACCTGCATCTATGTCTTCCACACGGTCCGGCGGCAGCAGCCGCGATATCGCGCTTGCATACAAATCGACAAGACGGTGTGCTTGTTCCCCGGCCTATCGTTCGTCACAATGCCTGCTCAGCACTTAGCCGCCGGAACTCCGGCATGGTAGTGCAGGAACTTTGCATACTTCGCCGCCCGCAAAAGCGGAAGGTTGAAGATAAGCTTTCCCTCCACTGGGGCGTCCTTGGCAAATCACCGGCCGCATGAGGCCACACGTGCTCGCCGCAGCTCTGGCGCTTGTGCCAATGGCCTCCAGTCCGTTCTTGCTGACGCTGATCGTCGGCCTGATGCTCCCAAAAACTTTTTCTCGGAGAGCTTGCGTAGCTCCAAAGTAGGCAGCTCTTGCGGTATATACGTAGGCACGGCGCCCAACATGGCCGAGGAAGAGTTGTCTTGCGCTCGTTTCCATTCGCTATCAACGACCAACGATATCCCCTCAAGATGGTTGTCCTCTCTGTCGCTGCTGCTGCAGTCCTCGGCGCCGCTGGCGTCGCTGGTCTTGCCAACTACCCTCCCATTCCCAAGGACTTGACCACGCCCGTCCAGCAGCGTCTGGCTTTCCATGCCAACAATGGTTTGTGTTGTTGTCTAGAAGCCTTGATGTAATCTGTACTAATCGGCGGACAGCTGTTGCGGTCGGCTGGAGCACGTATGAGAAGCAGAACATGTCCTGCGTGGAATATGGCTTTTCCGCCACCGCTTTGAACAAGAAGGCTTGCGCCAACACCTCCGTCACCTATCCCACTTCGCGCACTTGGTCCAACTTCGTGGTCCTGACCGACTTGGCGGCGGGAACCGACTACTACTGTAAGTGTCATTGGCCGTGCCATGAGAGCGAGATCTGATTTGGTCGTAGACAAGATTGTGTCCGGCAACTCGTCCGTTGGCACGTTCAAGAGTGCCCTCGTCGCCGGTGACATGGAGCCCTTCAACGCCACCGTCATGGCGGATCTCGGTGTGTACGGTGAGAACGGATACACGGTCAGCAGCAAGGCGAAGCGTGATCTCAGCCCTGCCGTGTCCCCCGAGCTCAACCACACCACCATTGCCGCCCTGGCCGCCACCATTGACGAATACGACTTTGTCATCCACCCCGGTGACTTTGCATATGCCGATGATTGGTACTACAACACCGACAACGTTCTTGACGAGAAGAATGTCTACGAAGCCATCCTTGAGGTGAGAACTCTGCTCGTTGGACATTGCGTTTCGTTGTTGCTGAGCGTCGATCGATAGAACTTCTACGACCAGCTGGCTTCCATTGCCGCCAACAAGCCGTACATGACCGGTCCCGGCAACCACGAGGCCGTGTGTGTCGAGGACGGCACCATTGACCACATGTGCCCCAACGGCCAGAAGAACTTCACCGACTACATGCAGCGTTTCGGCCGTGCGGTCCCGACCACCTTCGTTTCCCAATCGAAGAACAAGACTGCCGTCCAGCTCGCCCAGAAGGCTGCCGGCCTTGCTCTGCCGCCCATGTGGTACTCTTTCGAGTACGGCATGGCTCATATTGGTATGTGTCGAACTTGGTCTGGTCCATCCATCGTCCATTCTAACCATTGACCAGTCATGTTCAACACGGAGACCGACTTCTTCAACGCCCCCGACACCCACGGAAGCTACGACCTCGACGTCGGTCCTTTCGGCTCCAAGAAGCAGCAAATCAACTTCCTCGAAGCCGACTTGGCCTCCGTCGACCGCAGCGTGACTCCGTGGTTGATCGTCGCTGGTCACCGTCCGTGGTACTCCACTGGTGGCTACGGCAACCAGTGCTTCGCTTGCCAGAACGCGTTCGAAGAGATCTTCTACAAGTACGGCGTCGACGCCGCCATGTTCGGGCATGTGCACAACGCGCAGCGTTTCATGCCCATGTACAACAACAAGACCGACTCCGCCGGCCTGAACAACCCCAAGGCCGCTCTGCCGCTAGGTAAGATATCAGAGACAATTGCTGCTTTCGACTCATCTGGCTAACCACAACCGTAGTCATGGGTGGCCCGGGCAACATCGAGGGCCTCTCGGCCATCGGCTCCAACCTGACGGGCAACGTCTTCGCCTACAACGCCTCGCAGACCTACGCCCGTCTGCAGTTCATGAGCAAGCAGAAGCTCGGCGTGCAGTTCTTCCGCTCGAACGACAGCAGCCTCCTAGACAGCTCGGTGCTGTACAAGGAGCACGATGTCGCTTTCGTGGTGCAGTAATTGGCTGGTTTGGGAAAAGAAATAGTGAAGGAATATCACGTGTCACGCTCATTTAGACGAGTAATTATTTGAGACGGTCGAGTCTGATTCGCGGACGACTTGTTGGAGTCGCATCTTACAAAAATTAGAAGATCTTTCGTTGCTGATGTTTCCGCCTCGTGTTCGCTAGAGTAGTCATCAGGCTGGCTCCAGTCGCCTCGAGTATTTGTTCACAGTAAGCAGGCAGCTCGACCAATCAGGCCCGGCGAGGCCAGCAAGCCATCGTGGCTGTGAGGCACGGCAAATGCATCTCCCGAACCACCACAGCCTCCTCCCACTCGGCAGATGATGCTTCCGCGTCAGCCTCACCTCAGAACTCCGCGACCATCCTTTCAACCCACATCACGCCACGGAATCGGCTTCAATGCATGCCGGCCACATGGCTACAACGTGGTGTTTTTATTCTCGGGCTGCATGGAACATTCTGATCCTGTATCGTGGAATCAGCATGCGGGCCGCAGCGTAGTAGGCCTTCATGCCAACCGTGGCCAACATTAGAAACGCATGCATGCATACGGATTCCTCGGATACGTTGCAGCCTTGCGTCTGTGCGCAATACTGCAGTTCACGATGTTTGGGATTCGCCGATGAACAACATGCTTGCAGTAGGAGCTGGGGTGAGCAGCCGATGCTGGCGAGCCCTCGCCTTCGCCCATATATAACAAGCCCCCTCGACCGGTAGCATTGATAGCGGCCGTGGACCTTCACCAATGTCTTTCGAATTCGTTCACGTTACCAGCGAGCGGCCATTGCTAGATCGAGCCGCATCGACCCGCGTCAAAACACAAGTGATGAGAAACTTCCATCAGGCTCAAGGACGCGAGCGACGAGATGGGACGTTTGGCACGACACTTCGAACCGCGGGCTCTAGTCTTATCACAGAAGACCAGTCTGCGCCGGCCGCTGTTTGCCCCGTTGCATCCCACGGTGCCTGGGTGTCGAACACCGAGCTCGCACGCATGGCGCAGACGGTTCAGGCCCACCGGAGATGGCTAGAGTCTTACCGCAACTCCCAGGATGCCGGTCCCACAGTCGCCAATGCAGCATGGCGATCTTCAAACTCGCTACTCGTGCTGTATGCACAGTGCTTGGAGGCCATTGGCTTGTCAGAATCCCTCGGCCAGTCGCGGATATTCTGGACTGAGGAGCAGAAGACTCGGATCAAAGTCGGACTTCTACAACTGCTTATTGACAGGCTAGGAGATCCCGACACGGCGTTTGAAGACGAAACGGTCGCCGCGATTGTATGTCTGGCGAGTTATGAGGTGAGCCGCATCCTTCTGACAGTGTCGTCTTGTCGTGTTGCTAAACAATCACAGCAGCTGTACACAGCATCGAGCGAGGTGATCATGCACCTGCGTGGCGTCAGTGAGAGTCTTCGACTTCAAACACCTCCACACCGCTTCCAATGCCCGTCTGTACCAGTTTTGATGGAAATGTGAGTAGCTCTTCACGAGACCAGGCCAGAGAGTACGGAAAACTCACACACTCGTCCAGCGTGGATCTATTGCATGCTTTGGCGATCGGAAACTCGACACTCTATACTGACGGTTTGGCCATGCGAGGTGTCGCATCGCCCGCGAGTCTCTCAACAGATCCACGTGCGGCCGAGGACGCCGTTGTTCATGTTCGGATGTAAGTACCTGGCTCAAACGTAACCACAGTTGGTACTGCCAAAGCTGACTTGATCGAAGATTGCTCGCCGCTTTGGAAGGTGACAAGGAGCGAAGGCCATGGTATCTGGCCCAGCTAAGTCGTGCGTTGTTCAGCGTTGCTGTTGCAGAATGGCCGTGGATGCGAGCTGTGTTGTTCAACCACGTCTCGAAAGGAGCCCCGGCTGACGTGGCTGAGCGCTGAAAAGCATGGCTTCACTAAAGCCCGTGTCTCCTTTTAAACAGGTAGAAGTATTTGCTGCGTCTCTGTTTGCGTTTCTTGTTGCACCTCCCCTGGCATCTCCGCCCTCTGCTGTCTCCACCTCTCTCTGTCAGCCTTAAGTTTCGTCGCAAACGGATGCTCCTGCGTCGAAATTGTATCAAGCGCGTGCAGCGCCTCATCCGCCGTTCGTTCACATTCGTCATGTTTCCCCAATGCGTTGTACACGGCTGCAAGTTCGACCAAAGCAGCGATACGATCGGGATGATTCGACCCTCGACCTTGCAATTTTCTCTTTTGCCAGTCCGTCACCTGCACCAGTTGCCTCTCTGCCTCCGCCAACCGTCCCTGCGCAGCCCATATCTGGGCTAGGCGATATCTTCCAAACAGACAGCCATAGTGAGCGGCTCCAAAATTGCGCTCTGCGATCGCAATAGCCTCACCAATCAATGTCTCGGCCTCGGACAACTGGCCCAACCCTTTCTTCACAAGCGCTAGTCCCGCCATTGCCATCAGCGTGTAGCCGTGTTCCTTTCCGAGCTTGGTCCGGCGGATGTCCAGTACTCTTTCCATTGTCACATTTGCTTCTTCAAGCTCGGTCCGCTCGCCAGACCATGCAGCAAGCGCGCCGAGGTTCTCGTATGCGGTCAGTGTCTTGTTGTTGTCATCGCCGTATATCTTCCGGAAACCAGCAATAGCAGCTAGATGGAGCTGTCGCGCTTGCCGGCGGTCCTCATCGCGAAAGAAGAACTTGACTGTGCGCCCCAGGTAGTCCATGGCGTTGAGCGTCTCTTCATGTTCGGCCCCTAGGATCCTTTGAAAGCCGTCCACTACCTCTTGCTGCAAGTTCCGGGCGTCGCTGAACTGTCCCTGGTTGAAGCGCGTTTCGCTTAGACTCAGCTTTGCGGCCAATGTATCCCGATGCTCCAGCCCAAGAGCTCCGATGCAGGACTGGATGACGCTCTCCTGCAACTTGCTTGCTTCGTCCCCTTCTCCCAGCTGCAAGAGGGTTCCAGCTAATGCGAGGTGCACCCGTCGGGTCACTGGACTCTGGAGGCCTGCCACCTTCAGCAAGAAGTCTTTGAGGGGAATCTGCAGCTTCTTGGCATCCTCAAATCGGGTGTTGTAGGCGTAGACCACGCTGAATTTGGCGTACATCAGCGCTCGGTCTCGATTGAAGCCGCTCTCGAAGATGGGCAAGGGCTTCATGCGGGCCATGCGTTTGTCTCTGATCCATTGTTCAATCTGTGCTTGCCGGCTTCGGACGTGATCCACATGGGGTAAGAGCTGCGTAAGAATTCTCTCGTCCTCGGTCGTTGTACCCAGCGGCGGGAGAAGAACGCAGCACGAGAGCAACATTGCTGCAGCCTCGCACCAAACCACCTGCTCACCGAAAGTGGTGTCTGGCGCTTCGCGTGCCCACTCGTGAACCAGTGGATGCATGGAGTAGGTGTCCTTTTGATCGTTGTGGATGAGTAAAGAGCATTGGGTCAGCTGTCGTAGCGCAGCACGGACGCGGCTCTTGGAAAAGCGACCTTCTCGTCTCCCATCGCGTAGCACCGTGGGCAGGACGGGAGGCGAGCGGTTGCGATTCAAGTAGGTCAGCACCAAGAGGAGGCGTGCGTTACACCATTGCGACCAGTTCTGCCGTCTTGCGAATCTCTTCAATTCGTTCATCTTCTTGATATCATTCTTTTGCTGCTCCGCCTCTGCGGCTGCATTGACCACGGCTCTTTCCAGAAAGGCGAAACGAATGTTTTCGCAGTGTAGAAAAGCGAACGTCTTCAACAGCTGCAGAGCATCAGCTGATTCTTGTGTACCTCTGTCCGCAATTGCTTTGTAGCTAATGTCGAACGTTGCTTCGACACTGCCGGGTCTAGAAAGACAGAGTTAGTGTCACTCGTCAGATGGATCTCGAGAATCTGCGTACTGTGGATCATCAATGTTCCCGTCACGGCCTGGAGTTGGACTGCTCGCACGGCCAGGTCTCTGGCGTCGCTGCTCTTCATGCCAATCCAGATAGTCGTGAAATTGACAGAAGCCCTCGCGTATCGCTGAACCAGCAACAGCTATTGCAAGGGCAAGGTAGCCCAGTGCACTCGAGATTTGGTTGGCCCAGTTGGTGATTTTGGTATCCCAGGGTGGAGAGCGGCCGGCGGCTTTCAATAACAAAGAGCTTGCCGCACCATCTTGCAGACCTTGGAACTCATAGTACCCAGGACCGACGTTTCCGTAGGATTTATTCGCCGGATTTCGTGTGGTGATCAAGACATGACCTCGGCTGCCCTTGGGAAGGTATTCGTCGAGTTTGACTTCCGGGTCATCTGCATTGTCGATGATCAAAAGCCAAGCCTCCTCCAGATTAGATAGCCAGTGTAGAGCTGCATTTGCGTTCGCTCCGACTCCGCCGTATTGAGCCACGTTCTGTGAGAAGGTCTGCTTCAGCAATTCATGGCTGCGCGCATCAACCCAAAAGACTCCCCAGAACCTTGACACTGGTCAGCTAAGGAGACTAGAATATAAGCAGAGAGTCTGCGAACTATTGTGACGTACCGCGCTCTGTTGTCGTCCGCAAACTTGCAGCAGAATTGAGTCTTTCCCGAGCCGCCCACACCAAGAACCACGAAACGTCTTTGTTTCGTATTGGAACTCTTGGAGTTGGACTGAAGCAGCCAACTTTCCAATTGTTTGGCCTCTTGCTCTCTGCCGGTGTAGAATCGGTCGACGAGCTGGGGAGTGTCAAAGTGGCGATTGACATTTTCGCGAGAGAGCGACTGCTCAACGAATGTTGCGGAGGCTACGATACTCGAAAGAGCTGCGACTGAGGCCTTGCTCAAGTCTCGATGGCTTGGAAGCTGCTGCAAAGAACTGTTTTGCGAAGCGAGAAGCTCGCCGGAGTCGATCAACTCGGCGATCTCCATAACGGTCGAGTTGATCTCCTTCAGCCGTTCAGTGGTATCTTCCTGTCGAGCACTGCCCACGACACTATGAGCGAATCAGTTTTGCTCACCAGTGCGCTAGTAGTTGTTCTGACCTCGAAATGATGGAAAACCACAGTTGAAGACAGTTCTGATTTGTGTGAATCTGGTTCCGTATGTCCACGAGTCGGGAGTCTCTAGATCGTTTTCGATTTGCCTTCCGCAGACCGTCAATTGGACCTTTGGTGTGGGGGTTCTCGCCATAGATCTCTCTGACACAGATCTCGAGCTTGACGGCGAGTTGTCGGGTCTCTTGTAAGGTCTTGCCGGTGTGAAACCAAAGAATGTTCTCTTTCGAGTCGAGAGCGGCATCTTGGACGTGCCGCTCGTACTCTTCTTGGATTTGGGTGTGGACTACTTGTAAACTCTCGACCTCGCGGATCAAGGAGTCAATTTCTTCGTCGACATCTTCTGCTGCCTGCTTCACGTCTCGGAGATACTTGATCAGACGAATGGTGATGTCGGCAAGTGAAGCTGCGGTGACCACGGCTGAGAACACGTCCATCTCCGGCGAGAGTCCAGAGGATGGCTCGGTAATCGGAACGGACCACCCATGAACATCAAGATTCACGAAGAAGCACAAGCTTGACGCATTGAAATGACAATAGAACGAGGGTTAGACTTACACTGATCACAGCAGGACACCTTGCGGACTGCACACAGAAGGACCGAGGCGAGACCGAGATGACTGGCAGAGCAGTCCTCGATCGCCATGCCCCTCTTGAAACTACAGGTCGGCGCCAATGCGATTGGGGGCCGAAACCGCAGCATGTCCGCGCCAATGGGTAGACGGCGAACTATTTTGGCGCCTCGGCAAACGGATGGGGAAGCAGAGCTCGCCGGCAGGTTTCATTTGGGGGTGATAAGGCCAAGGTAAAGTGCATGATGCATGCAGGCATGGCCAGTGCAGAGCGGACGCTGTTGGTTTTGGAATTGCGAGCCGCCCCGCTTCTCCGCCCCAACCCCATCTGCCACCTGCAGCCTTGAACCCCTGCTCCACCGTCGTGCTACCTCTCCGCAAATCGATAGCTCGATGTCGAGAGACTCACGGACTTCTGGTTTCGCCTCCAGCTGACGGAGCGCTAAGCCTTCGGAATGCTGCCTTATCTAGCTCTACCGCTCGCTCCATCTGCGTCGGCCTCTTTCCAGCAGCCAAGGCTGGCGCTGGACTTCTGGCAACATGCGAGGCTACCTCTTCGTTGCGGCTTCGATTGCCGTGTTTTGCTACCTGGTCCTACGGAATCAAGCTGATCAGAGGGTAAGTTTCTAGTCAGGCAGAAGGTCTCGCCATGACTGACCTGTCACAGCGAGACGAAGCGTTCGCCGCTCAGAGACACTGCGCTCCACCTCCAAGATGGGCAGCGCGATGGCCATTTGGCCTGGACCTGCTTGTCAAAGCATTTGTCCACGCCCGAAGACAGACGATTCTGCAATTCTTCCTTGAGGTCACCGACTCATCCGGGACAACACACGAACAAAGTCTTCGTAGCTCTCCCATCTGCGTCAAACGGTGATTAGTAAAGCTGACCACCGATTCAGTCGGCGCTCGTGGAATTAACACGATGGAACCGAAGAATCTGGAAGCTGTCCTTTCGAAGCAGTTCGAAGGTAACGTCGCCATACCTCGTCCATCCCTGTACACATGACTGAGCATCACTCTAGATTTTGACCTTGGCCTTCGACCCCTTCATTTCGCGCCGTTGATGGGCAAAGGGATCTTCACTCAGGACGGCGCAGACTGGAAGCACTCACGAGAGTTACTCCGACCTCAATTCGCTTCAAATCGATATCAAAACTTCGAGGAGGTCAAGGACTGTGTCGAAAGTCTCCTAGCTCAGATCAAACCGGATACGCCGATCGACCTGCAGCCTTTGTTCTTTCGCTTGACCTTCGATACTACTACTTTTCTGTTGTTCGGTGAGACGATGTCGTCCCTGCAATCTAGCACCATCGCCAGCCAAGAATCGGAATTCGCGCGCGCGTTCAATCTGAGCCAGGAGTATCTCTCCCACCGAGGCCGCTTGGGGCTTTTCTACTGGCTTATGAATCCGCCTGAATTCCGCAGGGCGTGCAGAGTGACACACAGATTCGTTGATGCCGCCGTACAGCAAGCGTTGGATAAATCGTCCGCGACCCCTCATCAGGCACACGATGAGAAAGAGCGGAGCTCGTATGTCTTCATCGATGCTCTCGTACAGCAGACGAGAGACAAGCGATTTCTCCGAGACCAGTGTATCAATGTGCTGCTGGCTGGGAGAGATACGACCGCATGCTGTCTTACATGGACAATGTATGTCATTAGCATCATGGTCAAACGCTTTCTGTCTGCTAATGTGACCCTAGACGACTTCTCGTTCGACATCCTCACGTTTTAGCGAAATTACGTGCCGAAATCGAGTCTGTGATCGAGGTTGGAAGCAACGCTCCGCACCCGAAGCGCGACGACCTGAGGAAGATGCCTTACCTCGCCATTGTCCTCAAAGAAGTGCTCCGACTCTACCCTTCGGTGCCTGTGAACTCTCGGGCCGCCATCCGCACGACAACACTACCAGTCGGCGGTGGCCCAACAGGCGAGTCACCGATCTTGGTCCGTAAAGGTGAAGCCGTAGGGTATTGCGTCTACGCCATGCATCGGCGCAAAGATCTGTATGGCGAGGATGCGCTTGTTTTTCGCCCAGAGCGGTGGGAAGATGACAAGCTCAAGAACATCGGCTACGGATATCTGCCATTCAACGGAGGCCCGAGAATCTGCCTCGGTCAGGAATTCGCAATGCTCGAGGCTGGATATACCATTGTGAGGATGTTGCAACGCTTCCCGGTCATGCACTGGCCAGAGGGTGAGCGTGTTGAGGAGGTTGGAAAGGAAAAACAGACTTTAACGCTCGTCGTTGCCAGTGGGGATGGATGTCGAGTAGTGTTTTCCGAGCATGGAAAATGATCAACGATGACGCCAATGGAAATGTCGCGTTGCAGAGAACATGATCGAGGTGAAGTCGGGAGAGGGAATGTATTTGCAACCATGCCTGAGGCAGGGTTGGAAATGCAACCACCTCGGGCGAGACTCGGACATTCACATCCGGCAATATAAAACCAGCGATGATGTAAAGTTACGCATTGCCTTGGCCATCAATATTGGCCACCCTTTTCATCCGCCTCATCAACATCGATTGTACATTTCTTTGAAGCATAACGAATACCATTGACCATCAAGCACCACCCAAAATGGCATCCTCACTCCCCTCTACGATGAAAGCCATCATCATCAATGGCAACAAGGCCAAGATCTCCACCATTCCACTCCCTAAACTCCGGCCAACCTATCTCCTCGCAAAAGTCAACTCCATCGCACTCAATCCTACCGATTGGAAGCACATCAACGGCAAGCGTGCGTCCCCCAATGGACTCTCGGGCTGCGACTTTGCCGGCACGGTAGTGGAAGTCGGATCGGACGTGAGCAAGTCTTTCAAGCCGGGCGATCGTGTTGCGGGAACCACACATGGTGGAAATGCAAGCCAGATCGAAGACGGATGTTTTGCGGAGTATTGCGTGGCCAAGGCCGACTTGCTAGTGAAGCTTCCCGACAGTCTGTCGTTTGATGCTGCTGCAACGTTCCCGCTGGGTGTTTCCACCGTTGGGCAAGGACTGTATCAGAAGGCTTTGAAGTTGAATCTGCCCACCAACCCTACGAAGGGTGGCGAGACGGTGCTTATCTATGTGAGTGGGGATATCTTGTGTTCCCTCGGCTCTTATTCTAATGCATCAATGTAGGGCGGCTCATCTGCCACTGGATCGCTGGCCATTCAATATGCCAAGTTGTCCGGCTACAAAGTCCTGACAACCTGCTCACCGAAGAACAACGACTTCGTCAAGTCGCTCGGTGCAGACGGAGTCTACGACTACAAGGACCCCGAGTGCGGCAAGAAGATCAACAAAGACACCAACAACTCCCTCAAACTCGCATGGGACACCATCTCCCTCGAGGCGTCTGCAAAGATCTGCGACGAAGCTCTGTCCACCGACTCCACGGGCGCAAAATACGGCGTGATTCTCCCCGTCAAACTCCCCAGCAGGCCGAAAGACGTCGAGACGACGTGGACCTTCATGTACACCATTTTCGGCGAGGCCTTTACCAAAGCCGGCCGCGAGACGCCTGCCATGCCCGAGGACTTTGAGTTTGCGAAGAAGTTCTTCGCCATTACGGAGCAGCTGCTGGCGGAGGGCAAGCTGAAGTCGCACCCGGAGAAGGTGGGCGAGAACGGACTGGCGGGGGCGTTGAAGGGGATGGAGGATATGAAGAATGAGAAGGTCAGCGCGAATAAGCTGGTGTATCGCGTGGCTGACACGCCGTCTGGAGAGGAGGCCGAGGTGGAGTTGTAGGGACAGTGGATGTCACGGGCACGACTTTGCAAGGCTAGGTGTGAGTAGTCGCAAAGGTGTGATGTACATGCAATTCAATCAATCGCATCAAGTATAGTAAGCACGGATGAACTTCAACACATGTGTACCTGTACCCGCCCATCAAACCCAACGTCGACATTCATACGTAGTCGTTGACTGCGTAGGTTCGTGCTAAGTTTGTGCTAAGTTGTCTGCAGACATGCATTGGGACGCCTGAGCTACGGCGCCGATCCCCACCATCCAGCTCCTCATCGAGTAGATATGAAATGCGGTCTCTCAAATACAAAAACGAAGCCAGGCTTGACTCCAACAGAGTTCTGGCAGCATGGCGTCAATGATTGTCCTTCTCGTAGGCACAAGCCTTGCAGCCTTTCTCGTCACTCGACTATTGCAGGGGATCTACAATCTCACCGCCCACCCCTTGGCTCAATTCCCTGGACCTCGCATCGCAGCTGCTTCCGAGTGGTACAAGACATGGCAAGAAGTGTTTCTGAGTCGCTCGTGGATCGATGTTTTATACGAGCTACATGACAAGTACGGCGAGGTGGTGAGAGTTGGGCCGAACGAGGTCCGTTCGACCCTACATTCAACATGGGAAACAGGGATGCAACTAACGACAAGAACAACAGCTGCACTTCTCGAATCCCTCGGCGTTCACGGACATCTACAACAACAGCAACCGCTGGGACAAGGAAGGCAAGCTGTACCGCTGCTTCGGCGAGGACCGGTCGTCTTTCGGGTACCTGACGTACCGCGAGGCGAAGCAGCGCAAGGATGTCATGGCGCCGTTGTTCTCCAAACGAGCCACCATTGATTTGCAAGACCTGGTGCACAAGAATCTTGACAGGCTTTGCAAGGCACTGGCTGCCAGAGACGCCGCAGGGAAGTCCTCGGATATGATCTTTGGGCTCCGCTGCTTCACCCTCGACACCATCACGCAGTTCTGCTTTGCCAAAGACGTGGAAGCTACTTCTGCGCCGGACTTCCAGGCTCCGATTGTGGTTGCTATGGACGCCTCTCTCGCGCCCTTTGTCGTGTTTCGCAACTTCGAACTCGTACGGAAAATCGTCTTCTCCCTGCCTGGCTGGTTTACCAAGATGACTACGCCGCCAATGGCGGGACTGGTGGATTTGCAGGAGATGCTAGGGGCACAGGTGAAGGAAGTTGTGCGGAACCCATCTTCACTAGACAATGCTCCGCACGCGATTGTATACCATCGACTTTTGGACCCGGAGCTGAACCAGGCTACTGGGGTGCCGGTACCTGGAAGTTTGTACGAAGAGGCACAGGGATGTGAGTAGCCAACCCCCTTGTCATGCTAACAGCGTATAATGATCGTGTTGGCAGTACTATTTGGCGGCGCGGACTCTGCAGCCAACACGCTGGCCGCCGGAACGCTTCAACTACTCAGCAATCCCAGCCAATATAAGCGCTTAAAGGACGAGATCATCGCCGCTTGGCCCTCGCTCCACACCTTCCCCAAGTGGGAGGAGTTGGAGAAGCTGCCATATCTCACGGCTGTCATTCAAGAATCCTTGCGAACGGCGCCAGGAGTTCCCGGACCACTGCTTCGAGTCGTCCCTCCCAGCGGTGCAAGAATCGGCAACGCCACCGTTCCAGGCGGCACTACTGTATGTGATTCTACACGAATACAACCAGACATATCGCTGACATTCGACACTCACAGGTGGGAATGACGACGCTCTTTGTCCACCGATCCAGCGAAATCTTCACCAAACCCAACGACTTTGACCCGGAGCGCTGGCTGGGCGCCGATTCCTACAAGCTGGAAAAGTGGATCGTCGCCTTCTCCAAAGGACCGAGAAGTTGTCTCGGGCAGAATCTAGCGATGTGCGAGTTGTACCTGGGCTTTGCGCATCTGTTTCGCCGCTTTGATTTGCGGCTTGAAGGCACGCGGGGCCCGGAGATGCCGTGGAAGGAGGCATTTCTGCCGTTCTTTGCTCCGGATAAGCATTTGAGGTTGTATTGCAAGCCTGTGGAACAGTAGATCGGGCTGCAAGATGTTTGCAATGGTATAGAAAGAATACGTGATGTTCACTCTCCGCGCTCGTTGCCAGCCGCTGGCCTGGCGGTCCGTGCCTTCCCCACACATTCTGCTGCAGCGACGTCAACGTGTCCCGAGCCCTGAAAGACATCCCTTTCCATTGATTATCGAGATTCTCCAATCCACAGAGAAGCTCCCGACACAACAGTACAAGCTATGTCAGGAGACTTGAGAGAGCGTAAACCCGGCGCGACCGCGAACGGCGCAGCAAATGGAGCCGCCGACGCGAAACCCTCGACTCCGCGCAAGGCGCCGAAAGCAGCTGGCTTTGGTGTCGTGGATATCATCCGTCTGCTTTGCGGCATAGCACTGCTCAATGGCTGCTTGAGCTTCTTCGTCACGGGCGATACGTTCTTCTGGGGCCACCGGCCGTGGGTAGAGAGTCGCACGAGAACGCTGACGAACTGGTGGGTGAGTAGTCGAGCCATGCAACCCCCCCTTCCGCCGAATTCTCATACTAACATCGCACCAGAACGGCGGCGTGCACCTCACAGACACCCAGCTAGCCCTATACAACGGCTCCGACCCCAAGCTCCCCATCTACCTCGCGCTCAACGGCACAATCTACGACGTCACCAAGGGCTCCAAGTTCTACGGGCCCGGAGGCATGTACCACGTGTTCGCCGGCCGGGACGCAGCGCGCGGCTACGTGACGGGGTGTTTTGCCGAAGACGCGACGCCGGATCTGCGCGGCGTGGAGTACATGTACGTGCCGAAGGATATTCCGCGGCCGGAGGAGGGGAAGGTGGATGCGGAGATGAAGAAGGTGCGGGAGCAGGAGTTGCGGGCGGCGAGGAAGCTGGTGAAGGAGGTGATTGATCATTGGTCGGGGATTTTCAGTGGGGAGAAGGGAGGGAAGCCGTATTTTGAGGTGGGCAAGGTGGTTAGGGAGGAGGGGTGGTTGGAGAAGCTGCCGATGAGAGGGCTGTGTGCGAATGCGGAGAGGAAGAGGCCGAAACCGAGGAGTGAGGGTGGTGAGGTGACCAAACCTTTTGGGTTGTAGGATACTGTACGATGTAATGACGATGCATGTGTTCAGTGATAGCACTGACACGAGGAAACCGGATACAGCCCGCACATGCCAGAGCTGCGATATGGAAAGAAAAGCACTGGATTGACTCTCGCTTCCTGATATTGTCGGTATCAAAAGAGCTCACGGCCGAGCGAGATCGTATGTACCCGTCCCTGCGCCTGAGATGCCAGCACCGATTCCCCACCTCCTCACTTCATCGCCACGTCTAATCAGCACCGCCACCGACCGCGCGAGCTGCAAGTAAAGTCAGTATGCCACTCTCGCACAAGACATCCCGCCACCACGATACTCACTGTAGATGTTGCCCGCACTGTGGCTCACCACCCTCTTGATCACGCCCTTCTCCTCCAAATCGTTGAGCGCCGCTCGCGCAAGACTGCCGTTGATTTTGAGTCGGTCGACGAGGACGGCGGTCGTGATGAGGCGGTAGGATTGCACGTCTTTCTGGAGCTTCTCGGAGGTGCCCTTGTCGAGGACGACGGCGTGGTTGGACTTGTCCTTGACTGTGGGGAGGGTGAAAGATTAGTATGATGGTCATGCAAGGCGAATTTCGACGGCGTGGCGGGTGGAGGGAGATCGTGAAGATGATGGTGAGGAGTTTGCCGCTGGAACGTACCCTTGCCCTTCGACCACTTCTTCTTTTGCTTCTTGCCTCCTGCTGCTGGTGCCTGTGGAAGGGTTAGTCTGGTCGCAGTGATAGTACCAGGACATTGCAGGCGGTGCATACCATTTTTGCGATTGTCTGGTTGATCGGAAGTGGTGATGGCAAAGGCGATGTTGAGCACGCCTCATTTCCGCGAAAAGTGCGGGCTTGGCGCGGGGGTCGGAGTCACGTGCGCAGTGTTGATGCCTTGATGCCTGAACGTCGATCCCGACTTGACAATCGGCTGTCTCGAACGTGTCCATGCAGGAGATTTCTTGTTCCCTTCGCAACATCCCCAAGATGAACAGCGCCGACTTTAGATAACAGCGCTGCAATCCACTCCTCGATCTGAGGCGAGTCAAAATGTACCACCTAATCAAATCCCTCTACCTCCACGCGACCAGCAAGGAAGAGTACTCCCTGCTGCTCCTCGGCCTCGACAACGCAGGCAAGACCACACTCCTCGAGCAGATCAAAGGGCTCTATACCTCACACCATGAACCCCAGCTCAACACCGTCCCAACCGTGGGGCAGAACGTGTCAGTCATCGACCTTCCGGAGATGTACTTGAGGATCTGGGACGTGGGCGGACAACATAGCCTGCGCGGCCTGTGGCAGAGCTACTTTGAAAGCTGCCACGCAATTGTGTTTGTGGTGGACAGCACGGACATTGGGGATGGGGACATTTCGCGGTTGGCCAGCGATAACAACGCTTCGACTCCGCTAAAGGCGAGCGCGAATACAGATGCAGAGGGGAGGCTGGGGGAGTGCAAGCTCGTACTTGAGTCAATTCTGCAGCACCAGTCGACTACTGGGATCCCCATTCTGGTGCTGGCGAACAAGCAGGACTGCGAGGATTGCGTGGAGGTGGTGAGGATCAAAGAGGGCTTTGTGCGGAAGGTGTTTGAGGGGGAGAAGGGGCAGAATGTGAGGGATAGCCGAGTGTTGCCGCTGAGTGCGTTGAAGGGGGTGGGCGTGAAGGAAGCGGTGGAGTGGGTTTGCAGTCGAGTCAAGTGGAACAAAGAGGGACGACCACCGGTGATGAGATGAGGGAGGCATTCGACTGGAGTTTCAGCAGATTTATCATTGGACCACGACGTAACGATGCCACGACTGCACCACGAGGTCGGAAAGCTATCTATGACGGACTTGTTCTATGGTTGAGACACAACGCTCCTCTATCACCCAATCCAGGTATGCGACGACGGCTATTGGCCATCACACTCGTCGCTATTTTGTGCTGGATGGCGAGTCATCTTCTCCGGCGACCCAAGGCCACCTCAGAGTGCGTCTGACCCATGGATGAGTGTTCATTGGATCATGCTTGAACGCTTGGTCGCGTTTGCAACCTCCAAGGCGTTGCGTCGAGGCTGCTAGACGGTTGGAAACATTGGTTCCATGCTAGGCCATGCGTTGATAAGTGATGCGTTGTCTCGAATGCCAGGCATCGAGAACAAAGACCCGTCACTACGCTATGCTTGCATAGATGGTCGCTCTGATGGGCTTGGGGGTGTTTTGAAGGCAGGACAAAGCACCATTCTTGGTCTTGCAGGACATCAGGTCCGATGAAACGTTGCCATGGCCGAAGTTGGTGATCCAGTTCATGGGTGGCGGGCCAACGCTGTTGTCAAAGTTAGTCATGCGATGAAGGTAGTAAAGGATGGGAATCACATACGCATCGTCAACATAGGCGTGCTCGAGACCGAGCTGGAAGGAGCGGACGCTCTTGAAAGATTGCATGTTCCACGCAAAGGCGGAGCCGCATGCCGACTATAATAGATGTCAGTCTGGCACCTTGATCAATGATGGTGGAAGGAATCAACATACATAAGTGTCTTTGGGATAGTCGTTCGACCCAGCACTCCACGAGCCTTTGCAGACTTCGGTGGCGTTGGTCAAAGGGTTGGGGTCGTGGACGGAGAAGGAGATGGTGATGGTGCCTTGGACCTTTTGGATGGACAGGTTGGAGACTTCAAAGGCTGATGTGTCGACGGTGGCGGGGGCGGGGGCTGGGACGGGAGCTGGTACGGCGGCGACAATGGTGGAGATGGCCAGCAAGGCTGCGATGAAGAATTGCATGATGATGTTGTTGTTGCGGCGGGTGATGGAAGAGAGTATTGGTGGGGACGTAAGATGAATGAGAGCTTAGGTGCGTAGGTGGTTGTGTGAGTAGATCAGGTCGAGGAGGTAGTGATTGAGAGGGATGGTCTTTGAACAAAGCAGGCAAGAGCAATGCTACTTGTAGTTTTACAGCGAATGTATGGGAAAGTCTAGACGCGGGCAAGAACCGGGTGGACGATGCGCCACCCTCGTGGCTGTCGCCAGTTCTTGCCCGCCTGCCAGCCCGACGATCGAGATTCTCTGCGCCGGAGCCTGATCCACGTGCGGGCGATTAGGCGCCAAGCAGCATGGAAATTGGGTCGAGCTGGCTGGACTTTGCGCCCACCGTCTCTCCTACATGATGGGCGTCTTCTGGAATGCGCCCATTCCAGATGCACTGACGATGGGAGAAGGACTGCGAAAGCGAGTGCGCCTCACCGCGCTCCAGACTCTGCCACCAGCATGTTGCGATGGCGGGGGGCATGGCGCGACATTGGAATAAGGCGGTGTCTGTCGATCACTCGCAATTAATTTACTTAGAGCGAACGGGTACGGGGGTACTTGGGTACATTGCGTGGGTACTTTGCCTTATACACGAGCCCGAGGAATGTGGTTGGCCAGAACGGACTCACGCGTGCCGGTACTCCAACAAAGCAGCAGAGGGTCAGAAGAAGCGACGCAGACCGGGATGGCATTCCCTCTCCCCCTCGTTTCCACGCGCATCTGTCTGTCTTGCACACAGTTTCGATAAAGCAGGCCGCGCGCAATGCACGCCTTCCACGGTGCCTTGATCATAATCGCTCGTCGTGGATTGGCTGTACCAAACCCGCCGGGCTCGAAGCTTGCGTGCTTGGTGTGACAGGGTCACGTTTTTGGTGGCCGGTGGAAACCTCCTGCTTTGCGCAAGACATGTTTTGCGACCATTTCCCGGCGCCGCATCCCACTCCTCTTCGTCCGCTCGCCATCTCCTTCCCAATCCACTTCTCCATGCGCTCGAGAGCGCCCGCGCCCTCCCACCCGCTTCGCCTCAGCGCGCTCCTCCATCGACAGGGATTGGCGTAGCACAAGGCGCAAGCGCTTCGAAGCCCTCCGCCCAAGCTCCCATGCGTTTCTCTCTCAAGTCCGGCCGTACCACCAAGCACACCCTCTTCCCCAACAACGGTGTTCAGCACCCCGGTCAGTCGAACTGAACGCCCCTCCGACTGCCTCGCTTCCGCACTCTCTCTAACCACTGCCCATCCAACAGACCTCCCCCTCAGTCCCAAGCCGCAGTCCAGCAGCCCCAGACCCGATCAGCCGAGTCGCGGAGAGACGAATGACCGGTTCAGCTCGGGATACGCAGGAGGTGGGTGCAGGAGGATGATGGGGAGGAAGAGACACGGCAGAAGGAGAGCGATACTGACCAACCAACCCAGATCGGAGATCCATCGCCATCGAGCCCGGCTACGAACCCAACCTTGCCTTCCATTCCGACGGGCACGGTCACGAGGCTGGCCAGGCGTCTGGTGGCCTGTCGCGAGCGCAAACCGTTTGGGGACGAGAAGGCGCGCGAAGAGGGGAAAAATACACGACCGATCCTGCGCCGCCGTGGTCGTCTGACACCGCGCGACGTCCCACACCCACCCACACGCCTCGCTCGGCGACACCACACGATTCTACAAGCGAGGAGGGCGCATCGATGAACCAGTCCTCATTGGGCGGCGCGAGGAAGACGTCGGGAGACTCGGGGCAGTCGGCAGGCGGGGCGGATCGATGGACACAACGCAGGCTGCAGCGATTAAACACCGAGCAGGGCTTCCGCGAGCAACGGCAGGGCGGGCAGGGCGTACATTCCGCCCCGACAACCACGGCCGGAGAGGCATTGGGATCGCCGACGACCTATTCCTCCTCCTCGCACGCTCAGCCGCGTTCGGCGCAAGCTCCCGCCTATCACAGCGACCGCTCGGCCCCCACCAACGCTAATGCCACTTCCGCCAGCCAACCTGTCACCCTCACTTCCGCTACCCGCTCCCCCAATGCCTCCCACTCCCCATACACCCTGTCCAGTCAGCAGTACTCCCCCTCCGACTCGACCTTCTCCAACACCACCTCCGACACTACCCGACCCGCTTTGGCCGCCGCCGCCGCCGCCCGGAGCTATACCCACTCTCAGCCCCTGCAGCAAGGCCCCGGCGAAGACCTCCCCATGGCTGCCCCGAGCAACAATGGCAGCCTGGCGCCCAAAATCGCGCGACCGGTAGCTGTCAATCGACAGAGTGTACAAAACGGCGCCAGTCTCGCGCCAGGACAACAGCAGTCAGGTGGACTACCGCAGGGTACCGTGTCCGCTTTCACTGCTTCAGTAGCACCTCCTAACTCTTCAACCCCAGCCTATCAAACCAATCAGCCCCCTGCGGATACCACGAGGGCGAAGACGCCACAGCCTGTGCAGACCGTAGACGACATGACGGACGAGGATGTAAATCAATTGATCAAAGATCACAAAGAGCTTCGTACGGCGCCCCCTTCCTTATCGCCGCATTGATACACCTCCGGCTAACATTTCAGATAGGTGAGAAATATACCAAGGTGAAGAAGTATTACTTCGAAAAGGAGGACCAGGTCAAACAGCTCCAAAACAGCCTCGCACACCAACGCCTCTCCCAATCCCGCACCTCACTCGACGACAGCGAGTACACCACGCGTTTCAACCGCCTCGATGGCCTCATCGCACAGCTGGCGTTTGCCATCCGAAAGAGTTGGAGGACAGTGCCGGCCTGGCTGCGGGCATCGGTGAACAAAGACGCCATGCACATCGGCAAGCAAGAGATGACGGCGGCGGGCAGGGCCTTCATCTCCTGCTGGCTCGTCCAAGAGGTCTTTGAAAAGTACTTCCACCCCGATCTCGACCCGACTTTCTCCGCACATCTCAAGAGCATACAACGCCACATCCGCCTCTTTGCCCCTCCTTCCCAAACGGCCGAGGAGGAGGAATATCTCACATCCAAAGTTGTCAACTGGCGGCTCGCAACGCTAGAAGGCTTGCAGGAAGTCTTGCGCTCCCCGCAATGCGCCGCAAATCGCGCGCAGCTCACCGAATCGCTCAAGCAGCACCTTGTCGGTGCCCTCTCCATGCACCTCCAAGACCCCACCCCCCCGGATTTGGAAGGGGGCGTGCATATGATAATCGAGTTGGTAGTGAGCATTGCCAGCCATTTGCCGCTGGAGAGCCGCGACGTGGTGATTGACTACTTCACCCCGGGCTACGCGATCTTGCAGGATCAGATGAAGTTGGAGACGGGCATTCCGCCGCTGACGGCGTCTATTGCAGAGGATGACACGGGCGCGGAGGACGAGAATGTTGATGACGATGACGACGAACACGACGAGAATACGAGGAAGAAGGGCGGCGCGGGGGGCATGTTGGGCGCGTTGACGAGCTCCGGGAGTAAAGCGAAGGGCTCTGGTGGTACGGGCGATCAGCGCAAGGGTAATGGAGCAAGCGCTCTCGGGGCCCAGGACGGCGTGTCGCGTGTGCGCATGGCGGCGGGCATTGGCGTGCAGATTCGCGGGCGGAGTGTACTCGTCAAAGCGGCCGTCTTCGCTACTCCATGAAACGCGCCAAGACTCATGCGTCGATGTTAGAGGGATTGCCAATGGAAAGCGTCTATCTCTCGTGTAAAATGTCCACGTTCGTGTATTATTTCCAACGCTCGGGTGGAGTCGCCAGCCTCGCGGAATCTCTCGCTCGTGTAATATGTCCACGGTCGTGGGATAAATCTCCGCACGTGGCCTCGCTTACAGCCTTCCCAGCAGTCACTGTCCGTCCTCCTTGGCTTTGGCCAGCCCGGCCGGCTCAGCCTGCTTCTTGAAGTCCTCCCAGTCCGGGCGGGGGATCTCGATGCCCTCCAGCAAGCGCCCATAAGTGATTCCCCCGAGTCTGCTCATCGGCCGAAGAATCTAGAACACGCCATCGTCAGCAACCTCGCCTCCACGCCCCGCGGTTACACAGCCCTTCCTTCTAGAACTCACCGACGGATCGATCAGGTTCCTCTCCTCGTTGATCGCGTCCTCGCGCACCCAGAAGCGCACGCCCTCGATGATGGCCAGCACGCCCGTCTTCTTGCTCGGATCGGCGCGGCTGCTGAACTCCTTCGTATCCATCAGCTTGCCCTCGACCGCGAAAATCGCCTCCTTCACCCGGCTCGCTTTCACATCCTTGCACTCCGCCGGCGTCAGGCCTGTCAACGCCCATTCCGACACTCCGTACGGCGCGTTGACGCTCGTCGCGTTCGCGGCTTCGAGGAAGTGCTCGCTGATGATGTTGATTGTGCACTCGCCTGTCTCCGTCAGGTTGCGCAGGCTGTCTTTCGGCCGGTCCATGCCGCCTGCGTAGCCGACGATGAATACCGGCGGATCGTGGTTGATGACCTGCGTGTAGGAGAACGGGGCGAGGTTCGTGCTACTCCCGTCTTTAGACCGCGTCGATACGAATCCAATGGGCCGCGGGATGATGGCGGAAATGAGCAGTTTGTAGTTGAATGTGGCCGGGCGGCCTTCGGCGTAGGGATCGATGTCGATGTGCGCGTGTTTCTTCCACTCGCCGTTGTCGTTCGCGCCGTCACCCGGTTGCCACTTAGGGTTCTTGGTTTGCGTAAAGGCCCATTTTGCGTCGGAGCGCCATTCCGGCCGGCTGGCTTCGACTTCTTTGAAGTTGCCGTGCGGGTTGCGCTGGATGACCTTCTCGCTGGTGGGAGAGGAGCGTTAGTGAGGTTTTGATTGAAGATGGGGGTTCTTGCTGGCGGGGGATGATGTACGCATCGATCTTCTCGTTGTGGCTTTGAGACATCTTGGATGGACTGCGGGGGAGTTGCGGTTCGGGTGTATTCTGAGGACAACGACAGGGTGAAGATATCAGATGAAACAATTGAGAAAGAGAGCAGAGATGGGTTTCAATGGGTAGAGTATTGCGCGATTGGTAAGTTTACTGATATTTCACCTCTTGAGGTCGGTGCCTTCCAATTCCGTCATGCGCGGAGCCGGACTGCGGGATTAAGCCGCACGGCTTTCGTGCCTGGTTGCATCCATTAGATACGACGTGAGTGGGAGAGCCGCATGCGCCGAGAAAGCGTTGGTCATTGAAACAGCCCGGACCCCACCATTGGCAACACTCTGGGCCCTGTCGAAGAGGGGAACCCAGGAGAGGGTAGCCTGCGTATAAGAGGCGATAAGAGCTTCGTTCTGACCTGGAAGTCATCATCAACGTTGATCCTACCTGCTTATCGCCCTCTCACATCAACCATGTCGAAAGATTACGAGACTTATTCCCTCGGAAACTGGGAATTGAAGAATGGCGGCAGCATCCCCAACGCACACATCGCCTACAAGACATTTGGAGATGCCAGTTCGCCCGCCATCATCTACCCTAGTTGGTACAGCGGGCTGATCTCCGACAACGAATGGCTTATCGGAGAGGACAAGACGCTCAATCCCGCCAAGTACTACATCATCATCACCGCGCTGTTTGGCAACAGTCAGTCCTCTTCGCCGAGCAACACTCCGGATCTTCGTCCGTGGCCGGAAGTCACCTTCTACGACAATGTCAGAGCGCAGCACGAGCTCGTTACCAAGAAGCTCGGCGTCAAGCATGCTCGCGCTGTACTAGGCTGGAGTATGGGCGCCGGCCAGACGTATCAGTGGGCAACGCAGTACCCCGATTTCATGGACTTGGTTGTCCCATTCTGCGGCAGCGCAAAGACTTCGCTGCACAATCAGGTGTTCTTGGAGGGGGTGAAGAGTGCGGTGTTGAGTGGCAAGGGCGCCGTTTCCGGCGGAATTTGCAAAGGTGAGGCGATTAAGGGCAAGTACAGAGGGTGGACGGATGAGGAGAAGACGGTGGGATTGAAAGCTCTCGGTCGAGTGTACGCTGGATGGGGCTTCAGCCAACCCTTCTATCGCGAGAAGCTGTATGAGACCAAGTTGGGGTTCAAGGGGCTTGAGAACTTCATGGTCAACTTCTGGGAGGCCTGGGCTCAGTCGAAGGGTGAGCGCTCTCTGTGGAATGACAAGCCGATCGATTGACTGATTTGATTAGATCCCGAGAACATGATTGCCATGTTGTACACTTGGCAGTCTGGAGACTGCTCGGCCCAAGACCCATACAATGGCGACTTCGCAGCGGCCATGAAGGGCATCAAAGCAAAGGCCCTCGTCTTGCCTGGAAGGACCGATTTGTACTTTCGTATGTTGTCCACATGCTGCTATTATGAGACGTGCTAACGAGTAGCAGCTCCGGAAGACTCGGAGTATGAAGTGGCCAATATGCGAGAAGGGGTGGGCGAATGCTATGCCTTTGAGTCAATCTGGGGGCATTGGGCGGGCGGGCCTGGTGACAGCGCGGAAGATGTCAAGTGGTTGGATGAGAAGCTGCGTGAGTTCTTCTCTAGGAATTGAATCGGGCATGAGTAGGAGAGGATGCCTGTATCGGAGAAATCTTGAAACTACCTCACAGTGACAGTTCAGATTCATGTTGAGGGCATGCGCATTACCTAAGCGTGTCTTGGACGATTAAGGTTTTGACAGCAGTGCAGCGTGCAGGATCACGCTAGAAAGTCGCAATCGCGACTTCTTGCTTCTCCACGAAGCGTTCATGCGCGCCCACTTCCTCGTCCTTGAGCGCTGCGTGTTCTTCGCACAACAGCAGTAGTCCATCATCTTTTGGCCCCCCCACCCCTCGGTCGTTACCCGCTCTGACCTGCCTCCTCGACCACCGTCTGCCTTGAACGATGAGCCACTAGAAACGAACATCCGACCGTCGCACGTGCTTTCGCAACAGCTCAAGATGGCGAACGACCCGAAGCTGGGCGTGTCTGGGACGATGTCCATGGAGCCGCCCAGCCCCAAGGATATCAAGCTGGATGATGCGCTTCTGCAAGAGTTGAAATCACGGAATGAGTTTGAGGCTCCTGAGGAAACGCAGAGAAGGTGTGTGGTGGCCGCAGCCGGGATGAGGATGACCATGTATGAACACGCCGTTAACCTGATCGCATTAGACATTCCGTCCTGGACCGACTGGAAAGCGTCTTGAAACGACTAGTCGCAATGGTCGGGAAGCAGCAAGGCCTCCCTCCAGGCATACTCAATGAAGCCGGAGGCAAGATATTCACCTTTGGTAGCTTCGAGCTCGGCGTCTATGGGCCCAAATCCGACATGGATACACTCATGGCCGCGCCGAAACATGTCAGCCGCGAAGACTTCTTCCAATACATGCCAGACCTGCTTCGTAAAGAGTTCAAGCCGGAGGAGATCGCCGAGCTCACGCCGGTGCCCGGGATCAGTGTGCCAATCATCAAACTCGAGCTGTGCGGTGTCTCCGTGGATCTCATCTTCTGCAGGCTCCACCTTCAATCGGTGCCAAAATCCCAAGAGCTGTCCAATCTTGATCTGCTGCGGGGTTTGGATGACACCGATCTGAAGTGTGTGAACGGCACCAGAGTGACCCGGCGCATTCTCGAGCTCGTCCCACAGACAAAGGTGTTCCGGATGGCATTGCGCGCGGTGAAGCTCTGGGCTAAACAGCGCGCGCTTTACGGCAATATCGTTGGCTACCCCGGAGGAGTTGCATATGCAATGATGGTCGCACGCATCTGCCAACTCTATCCCCGAGCCGCGGCACCACTCGTCATTTGGAAGTTCTTCTATCTCATGAGGAAATGGAACTGGCCGAGCCCGGTGCTGCTTCAAAACCATGAAGAGGGCTCCATAAATCTTCGGGAATGGGATCCCAGCATCTACCCTGGCGACAAGCGACATCTCATGCCCATCATCACTCCTGCGTTCCCTCGCGCCAATGCGTGCCATACGATCGGGCCTTCCACCAAGAAGGTGCTTCTGCAGGAGATGGAGCGGGCGGAGGGCATTGTCCGAAGCATCTACGAAAGTGGTCGACCATGGAGGGATCTCTTCCAGCGCCACAGCTTCTTCACCGACGCGTATAGACATTACATCTGTGTAATCACCGCTGGGCGAACGAAAGAGGCGCAGCAAGCGTGGTCTGGGCTGGTAGAGTCGAAAGTCAAATGGTTGATTGTGGGAATTGAGCACTCTGACGCGAAGAGCGTGGAGCTTGTTCAACCGTACAACAAGGGCTTCAACCGAGTCCACGAATGCAAGGGGGATGCAGACATCGACAAGACGCTGGACGGGAACCTCGATTGTCAAGTCAAGGAGATCAAGACCGTCACCACCGAGCAGGCGGGAGATGTGCAATTCCAAGCTGCCGCGCAGACAGACACGGATGGTCAGGAAGTTCCTGCGCCGAACGGTGAAGCGGAGGTGCCGCCGCAAACAGACGGGCCGCAGACAATCTGGACTACCACATTCTATCTCGGCATCGGCTTGACTAAAGGTGTGTTCCACGTTGTCAATCCCCTGTTCTTGCTGACGATGTCGATGTAGGGGCGAATTCGCTCGACATTTCTTCTCCAATCCGCGACTTTACGCAGCAGTGCAAAGAGTGGCAGAATTACGATGAGAACCTGCACTCCATCCGTGTCAAGCACATGCGAAAGTGAATGTCCCATGTTTCTGCGGCTGGCATCCCTTACTGACCTTAATAGTTACGATCTCCCGGCGGACGTATTTGCAGAAGGCGAGACACGGCCGACGCGGACGAAGAAGAAGTCGGCTCCCAAGACGACCGACCCGACGGCAATGGACGCGGCGAATAAAAAGCGTAGCTTCAACAACTCGGGCTTGGACGTAGGTCATGAAGGGCCGAGAGAAGGATGCTTGGCGCGGTGCTTGACCCCCTCTGTCTGTATGCGAGCTGACCATTGTGTTTAGACACTTGACGACCCCGCTAAGCGTCGTGCTTCAGCGAATGGCACAGCAACGCCAAACGGTGTCCCTCCCCGTTGATGGACAGACATCAACTCGAGCGAAATGATATCTCGACTTCAGCGTCTTACTACCATCATTCCCGGCCTCTATTGGCTGCACCGTGAATTCGTGATTTTCCAGATCCGATTCACACTCTGCAGATGATGGCTAACCGACCTCAAATGCAGTGAGGATGTCCCGCAGAGCAGGCCATAGGAGGGCCGAGCAAGACGCATGCAGATGGATGGGATTGGTAGGTAAGTGGCAGGCTTGCATCCATCCGCTGCCGAATCACGTGTTCCCATGCCCCCGCGGAAACGTTGAAGGAACAGCACCGGGGCGTCGAATACGAATAGCTGGCATGGAGCACCGCATGGATCGGTGTTCTGGAAGGGAGGGAATTTGGGTGTGGAAGCACTCGAGTTTGGCCATGCATTGCTAATCGATAGTAGTATATCACTAGTTGCCTTGAATGGAACTCCGTTTTGCTGAAGCCCACGGGCTTCGAGTTTGCACAGCCGGCTGCGGGTGAACGAGTGCCGCGTCTCCTTTCGCTGATCGGTGAGGAGCCCCCCCGTTGCCCTCGTATTCCCGCACATCGCAATTGGAGGTTTAAGGTTCCCTGCAGCGTAGACGTGAAAGCTTGTGCGTCGTCTGGAGTGTGATTGGTGGATTCGCTCACCGGCTGAGGCACGATCCGATATTGTTTCGGCTCCTTTGCTGTCGTCTTGCTTTGCGGAAGGGCAAAACGTGGAGAAATGATCAGGAGTGCACGCGGGAAAGGAGAGCAGGTGGGAGGGCTTCAACACGACGACATACGTTATACCTACGGGCCTTGGGTCGATCAATAAATCGAAAACAGGGAAGGCGCTGCGGCCGAGCTTGCCCCGTTCGGGAAATGCGATTTCCAAATCGTGTCGTAGGGCATAGAGCAAGTGGGATTTATAGTGGTGACAAGATGGCGATTCATTGCGGCCAGACAGGCAGGCATTGCTGCCCTTCCCAACGGCGGAATCGACTTGAGCGCAGATCAGAAGTCGTCGTTGCTTGCAACATGCATCCTTGGCCTGCGGTGTGACGACGAGCCGTGTCGTGTCGCCAGGCCAGGATCAGCTGAACGAGGCCACGCCAAGACCAAGCAGGCGCGCGGGCGAGCGTTTCACCTCGTCCAATCTCAGCTTCTTCTGTTCCTGCTCCATCAAGCCAAACACCCTCAGCCTCCTCCGTCTGTCTCTCCGCGGCCGTCCATTCCCCTCGCCCATCCCCTTGCGCCCGTGCGATCTCGTCCTGCCCGCCGCCCCTCTCCACGCTTCCACTGCGCTCGCTTGCCTCTGTCCACACCCCCCCAACGCCCGCCCTGGTCATTACTGCCAGAACATGTGCGTCCGATGAATAACCGCTTCCGCAAACTGGTCGGCTCGACTCGTAGATCCAGCAGCAACCAATCCATCACCACCTCCACCGCCACCCCCACCAACAACTCCAACTCCTCCTCCTCCAACCTCTCGCGACCCACCGCCGCTCCCACCCTCTCCTCCGCCTCTTCGACCACGGGCCCCGCTGCCCCCGCCGTAACGAACGGCACTGCCTCTCCCTCTGCCAGCAGCACAACCACCCACTCCCAGAGCCCAGCGGCCAACGTCAACACCCCCGCTGCAAGCAGCGACGTCACCCCCGCCGCCTCGTCGACCTCGGTAGGAGCCATGAGTGGACCCGCACCGCTTGGTCGTCCACCATCCTACCAGTACGCAAGCGCGGGCAATCCCAATCCCAACCACGCCGCGCCTGCAGGAAGGACAAACTCGCCAATGGTCCCGCCCATCAACACCGGCGCGGGCGCTGGCCACACCTACCCCGCCGGCCAAGCGTACAACCCCAATGCCCCTCCTGTGTATCCCTCGCAAGGCGGGTATGGATACAGTGGCGGTGCAGCGCCGCAGGGTATGCAGATGTACGGGCGACAGCCTACCGATGATGGCAATCAGCGGAATAAGGCCCAACTCATTGTGGGCATTGATTTTGTATGAGCGTGCGCAGCGGTATATCAGTGATGAGTGTTGGCTAACTTCACATCAGGGCACTACCTTCTCCGGCGTCGCGTTCGCTTTTGCGACAAATACCGAGGCGAAGGAGGACATCATTGTCGAATGGCCGGGAGCTGGCACTCAGACCAAGCAAAAGGTAGAAATTGGACGTGCTGTGCGTACACGACATGACTCGGCTGACAATACTTTCAGATCCCGACCGTCCTCTATTACGACCAACACCAGCAAGTCGTTGGTTGGGGCCCTGATATCGCAGACGCTCTGGCACCTACCGGCTACCCCAAGCCTGGCGTGCAGAAAGTCGAGTGGTTCAAACTTCAATTGATGCTTAGCGGAAACACCTACATTGACCCCATCAACCTTCCTCCTCTTCCGCCGGGCAAGTCTGAGATCGATGTCGCCGCCGACTACCTGTTCAAGCTGCGCCAGGCCATGCGCAATCAACTTCAAAAGACGCTGGGAGAGGTGTTCAATCGGGAAGAACGCAACATCCGATATTTCTTGACGGTGCCGGCCATCTGGAATGAAGCAGGCAAGGCCGCCACGCGAGCAGCAGCCATTCAAGCTGGTTTCCTGCGTGATGAAAACGACAACCGACTCACCCTCATCACCGAGCCCGAAGCAGCAGCCATGTTTTGCTCCAAGACCGGTTTGCTCAACCTCAAGATCCACGACGCTGTTCTCATTGTCGATTGCGGTGGTGGTACCGTCGATTTGATCGCATACGAGGTCGAAGAGGAGTCACCGTTCACCGTTGCCGAGTGTACTGCTGGTTCTGGCGATTCTTGCGGCTCCACTGCACTCAACCGAAACTTCTCCAACATCTTGCGCGCCAAGATCCGCAAGATGAAACTTCCCGACGGCTCGCGAACGGCTGGCAAGGTGTACGCCAAGTGTATCATGGACTTTGAGAACCGAATCAAGGCCGACTTCCGCAACAATGGGCAGAAGTGGGCCGTCGATGTGGGAATCGAGGCGGAGTTTCCCGAGGCCGGAATTGAGGAAGGCTACATGACTTTCACCAATGAGGAGATCTTGCAGTGCTTTGAGCCTGTGGTGAACCGCATTCTCGAGCTGGTTCGAAATCAGATTATTGCTATCCAGGCTCAGAACAGAGTGCTACAGGTGAGTGCCAATGGTGATTACATGATCGGATGGCAAAGCTGACATACAGCAGAATGTGCTTGTGGTCGGAGGGTTCGGTGCATCCGAGTACCTCTTCCAGCAGATCAAATTGCACGTGCCACCTCAGTTCCAGAACAAGGTGGTGCGGCCCATGGACTCGGTCGCCGCCATCGTCAAGGGTGCAGTCACCGCTGGCATTACCGAACGTGTCATCACCTCCCGTGTCGCCAGAAGACATTACCTGATGGCGACTTTGCAACCATTCAAGGAAGGACATCATCCGGAGCAGTACCGTGTGCCTTCGCTCGACGGTAAGGATCGCTGCAAATACACACGACAGATTTTCGTGCAAAAGGGACAACGAGTCAAGATTGGGGAGCCTGTCAAGGTGTCCTTCTTCCGACAAGTCGCCCCGGGCGCTACGCTCATGTACGAGGACGTGCTATATGCGTGTGATGAGGACGTCTGCCCCGAATACACCAAAGACCCACGTAAGCTTACTGTCCCTCTAATACTCCCCCCTTGCATGCCTAACGAAGCTTCATCATAGGTATAAAGGAAATCGTCACCCTCACCTCCGACCTCAGCCGCAAGAACCTCGAGAAGGATTTCGAGCGCATGGACACGCCGCAGGGCACCTTCTACCGCGTCTACTTCGACATCTACCTCACCCTCGACGGCTCCGAGTTCAACGCGGAGCTGGTCTGCCAAGGAGAGGTCATGGGCCGCTGCTCTGCGCGCTTCAGGTAGATGCGTCTGCCTAGCGAGCCCTCGAACTTTGGATAGGGCCCGCGCTGGTGTCATAGCGCGCGAATAATGATTGTGCTTGTTGTTCGAAGAGCGCTGGGCGTTTGTCTAATGCAGGAAAGGGAGGAATGGCGTGGGAATCTGGGTGCGAAGCCGGTGTTGGTAATGATGAGGAGCGTTGGTTGGGAGCTACCGCGTGCTCTCGGTCATCTATCATGCTGGAGTAATGAGTGCGGACCAGAATTTGCAGGGATTAGGTAGCTACATAGTTGCGAGTAGATATCGTGAATATAACTTACCCTATTCAAAGACAACTGCCGAGTGCACGTGATGTTGAAAGTACGCCACAGCTTGGTTCCGCCACAGCAATCGCAGCCACACCTTCCATCCAACCACACCCACTTCCTTGGACACAATCGCACAGCAATATCATCACCATCATCCAATCGCAGCGTTTGACGACTTCTCCCCGACGCTGACGTGACTACCCGTCTTGACCGATTTTCACAAACCAGAAAGAGCCGCATCCTTCCAATCCCAGATGCCGACGTGGTCGCACGCACACAGGCGGTGAAGGGGGGAAGCACGAGCCGCGTTCCACGCGAGAGCCCAGCTGTCCGGCTGGCCTTCCGACGCTGCATACCGATTGTTGTGGTTGGTTGATTGGCGTGGCGGGTTGATCGGTTTTTTTGTTGCAAGGATGGCGACCATGGAGGTGAGGAGTTCTTTCTTCTGGTTTTGTTATCTGCATGTTCGGTCCTGCTTTGTTGGACGTGGTGGGCAGCGCGTGGCTGCAGTCGGGTTTGTTTGCACTTTCTGTGCGGCAAAGAAGGACGGAGGGGAGTCATGATGGTGTAATGTGACGGGTTGCACACTGTTGCCATCATTGAACCAGTAAGTATACCGCACCCTCCTCTCATCGTCCATCCAGTTCACCCTTCTAACAAAACCAGTCATGCGTACCCTCTTCTCCGACAAGATCCATGCGCCCTGCTCGCCGGCTGCAGAGTTGCGCCCTGATCCCTTTGAATTGCCTTTTCAGAGCTCGTTGCATTCCAGTCGCAGCGCCTCCGTCGTGAACAATTGGTTGACGCAGCAGTTTCAGAACGAGTTGCCTTCGACGAACGAGACGAGCTACACTCATGGCGCACCGAATCCCCTGCCGCCGATGCGGCGGAAGGCGAATCCGAGGTTTGTGTTTATGGGGATGAGGAGGTATGAGGCTTTTTGTCACCCTTCAATTCCCTCCTGACTGACCGACTTTCTCTCGAAGATGCGGCAAGTCGTCCGTGCAAAAGGTTGTCGTGCAGAAGTTACCTCCCGCCGACTCTTTGTATCTCGAGCCGACGTATAAGGTCGAGCATGCTACTATGCAGTGAGCCCTCCCGCCTTCAACGGAGTCTCCGTTCGCACGACTAACGTCTAGCGGATCCTTCCTGCACTTTGAGAGCGCCGAAATCCCGACCCAACTACCGGTTCTCTCGCCCAGCTACGATCATGCGTCCATCTTCTCCAACATCGGCGCCGTCATCTGGATCATCGACAGTCAGGATGAGTACTTCAGCAGCATCAGCGAGCTCCTTCGAACCGCCGTCTTCCTTGCCAAGAACTATCCGAGCATCAATCTCGACGTCTTCATCCACAAGACCGACGGTCTGAGTGAAGAATACAAATACGACACCTTCCGCGAAGTGCGCCAGCGCGTCCAAGACGAACTCTCCGACGTCGGCTACGGCCACCGCAGCATCTCATACTACCAAACCAGCATCTTCGACCATTCCATCTTCGAAGCGATGAGCAAGGTCGTGCAGAAACTGCTCCCACAACTGCCATCCCTCGAGACCCTCCTCACCAAGCTATGCGCCACGTGTCGCATTCAGAAAGCCTACCTCTTCGACACCGTCAGCAAGATTTACATTGCGACGGATGCCAGTCCGACGCTGTTGAAGGATTACGAGGTCTGCTCCGACTACGTCGATGTCATTGTGGATATTAAGCAACTCTATGGATGGCAGGAGCAAGTTGGAGCGCCCTCTACTTCACCACCGCAGCAGCAGGAGCAGCAGGAGGAGGATGAGCAGCGGCAGAATTCGAGCGACGCGGGTCTGATAGGCGAGAGTATCGTCACGTACGACAAAACGGGAGACGGTTACATGTTTGCGAGAGAGGTGAATGAGTGAGTTTTGTGATTGCATGGTTTGAGTGCGAGGTGCATGGCTGACGACGAGTGACAGTTCGCTCTCCCTCATTTGCATTATGGGCAAGGGTAGCTCGGTGGAGAAGCGAGTGCTCATTGACTACAATGTCGATGTCTTTGTTGATGCTGTGGTGAAGATCTTTCAGGTTTGAAGGGTCGACCACGCTGGAGTGGGAAGAGTGAACACGTGACGATCGAGAAGATGAAGCGGAAAGAAGGACCACGATAATCACGTGGTATGAATGAGGTGAAGAGCAGGACGGCTGCCGCGGGATGTTGCTTTTGCATGACGACTGCGGCGATGCATGTCCCCCTGCATCGATCTCAGCATTGCCGCTGCGTAGCACGCCTGTTCTTACCAAGCAGAACGGTACGGCCGAAAGAACCCCACCGAGGCTGACTGGAGACATCAAGCTCGGCGGAGGACCGAGTCTTGCCTCGCGTCCAACGTCCATATCTTTTCATCGGCGCCGGACGGATGCACGGAGACAACGGAAGGATGCACGGGATGTTGAAGAATCGTGTCCGTTGTCAGCCCGTCTTGTTAGGATCAGGCTATGAGGCTGCCGGCGACGGAACTTACCAGACAAACGCGGTACGACTTTGACCATGACTCCCCGCCGGCGGCGTGTATCACGACTAGTGCACAAGCACGGAATTCAAACTCCGCCAAGACAGCCTAGTGAGGATTTGTGATCGCATGGGGCAAAGATCGCATCACTGAGCGGGAGCTAGCAGAACGACGCAGGTGGCTTGATGAGCCCTTGGACTGTCATCGCGCGGCTGCGATGCAGCGAGCTCATTCCAGATAGGGTTCTTGCAGTGATCGCTTTGGAACTTCAGCAACGCCCCACGACACGAGAAGGGTTGCTGGACTGCCATGCCCGGGCAGAAAACGCACAGGGTTACGTCGAATGGGTGTGTGGCTGCATCGGACGAGCCATGCCCTGGGCAAAGGGGCGTTTGGCTGCTTCCGCGGACGCCCTTTGCAGCGAGCTGAAGGAAGGGAAAAAGCCACCAGCTGCAGGGAATGACACCGGTGGCTTGGAGGCTTGGGATGGCACGACGAAGCTTCAGCTCGCGCGCGCCCTCGAGCGCGCATGCAAACGCCCGCCGCCTCTTGGCAGTACCACATGCAGACTCTCTTGCATGCCCGTCCGCCGCGCCGTCGCCGCCGGCGGAACCCCGCCGTCCCCTTTGATACTCGACGAGACGCTGCTGAGAGTGGTGAGTGGCCCAAGCTTTCGCCCACGCTCGCCTTAATTCTCCGGAAATACTGCGGGACTCATGCTTATTCGGAAGCTTATTCCAAATGCAGGGTCTTGGCATGCGTCCTCACCTTCTCTCGCCCTTCACGCCTCCATCTTCGAGCGATCAATGGGCGGGTAGTGTTCCGACGATTCAGCGATACACCGTTCCAGACACGACATGCTTGCATCTTGGGATACACAACATGCTGCCGCTTCCGACGAATGCCCTCTCGAAGCAGATCCGTTTAGGCTGAACGGCTCCTGCATCTCACCTGAAGGTTATCGCATGAGCATGCACGCGTAGCGCCACGATCGTCATCCCAAGATCACGGATCGCGCGGGGCGGCCCGAAGATTTCCCTGACGATCGACGGCTCGACGAACGTCCGTCGTCTTTGCTGCAGCTGAGGATATGTCACCAGCTAGCTGCTGGAATGGTTGGGGGCGCGGATGACCGCCGCCTGTGACGGGGGTCTCGGGTGGTTCTCTCGCCTCACATCACCCTCCAGCGCTTCCGGCCCCTGTCAATCCCCCACCGCACGAGGTGCCGATATCCGCCTGCCGTCCAATTGCTCACGGCTGCACCGTCCACCCCATGGTGTAACGTCCGCTTCAGGCTCCACAAGTCTATTCTGGAGAACCCCTCCGGACATGGCGTTGCATATGCCCTTTCAGGGTCAATATGCTGCCGATCAATGGCGTTATCCTTCGTTCTCATGCCGCACAACCGCGTCGCCGCGGGGGCCTGTAGGATACACCTTCCGACCCTGCCTTTTTACTGGCGACGGCACAGACGGGTGAGGTCTGTTCTGGCCGATCATCACCGAACACCGTTAGTTGCCCCCCCTGGTCTTCTCCATGCTTCGTATTCCCAAGCACGTTGAGATCATCGCTCTGCGAGTGAGATGGATGATGATCCCTCGTGGCGTCTTGCCCCACCAGAACAACCACCGCCTGCGCCTTTGATATGACGCTACGTTGCATGCTTTTCGGGAGAGGAGAGCAGTGGCCATGACGTCGTCACAGTCGGAGGCACGGCTTCAGCGGCTTCGAAGATATCAACAACTGGCACCGACGACATATAAGAACCCCCTCTTCCTCCCTCCCATCAGTCTTGTTCATCCATCGTCCAACCCAAAGATCCAGCAGCACAATCTCCAAGCCAGTGAAGCTTCTTGAGCACCTCATCAGGTCCTTCAATACCGACTACCTACTTGTCCATCAATACCTCCACCCCTTACCCAACACCCCAACACTACCTCTCACGCTCGACATGCGTTTCACTACTTCGATCGCCGCTGCCATCTTGGCCTTTGCCGCCACTGGCGTGCTTGCTGCTCCCCTTCCCCAGCTCGCGGGCTTCGGTTCCGGCTCCGACTCCATCTTCACCGACACCGACAATGGTGTGGGCTATGGCGTTGAGAATGCCGAAGACAACCTTGCCGGCACCATCGCCGGTGCCAAGGGCGGCAGCAGCACCCCTGCCCAACCAGGACCCACCCGCCGCCAGCTTGCGGGAGTTGGCTCAGGCTCCGATTCCATCTTCACCGATACCGACAACGGTGTTGGCTACGGCGTCGAGAATGCCGAAGACAACCTCGCTGGCAACCTCAAGGGTGAAAGCCCCTCCACCTCTCCTTCGCAGAGCGGCAGCGGCTCCAGCAGCAGCGGCCCGCCTCCCCCGCCTCCCCCACCCCCCAGCAAGCGCCGCCGACAGTTGAACAAGGTGGCCGCCGGCGAGCAGACCCTCGCCAACGCCGCTGGCGTCGGATCCTCAACCGAGGGCCTTACCAACGAGGAGAACACCCTCGACGGCGACGGCACCAACGGCGCGGCTGAGGTTGGCGCCGCCATCGGCAGCACCGAGGCCAGCACGCTTGAGAACGCGGGCAACCAGGTTCCCAAGAAGTTCCGCCGGCAATTGAACAAGGTCGCCGCTGGCGAGCAGACTCTTGCGAATGCTGCTGGCGTTGGCTCTGAGACTGAGTCGACAACCAACGAGGAGAACACCCTCGACGGCGATGGCACCAATGACGCCGCCAACGCTGGCGCTGAGATTGGCAGCACCGAGGAGACTACTCTTGAGGAGGCTGGCAACTTGACTCCATGAAAAACGACGACAGTAATGGGAAGAGGATGAACTGATCTGGATCTTGTTGCTTGTACTTGTATTGAGCCGGTCCTAGAAGGGGGGCGTTTCTCAGCTGAATTTGGAGTTTTTGCAGCTTGTTTTGTTTAGCGTCTGAGTTGGGAGGGCATTTTCATGGAATGAGCATTGTTATTGGAGGAAAAAGTGTTCCGAGCGGTGTGATCTTTAGCAAGCAGTCTGTCAAATCCACAGCATCTTGATTGCCAACACCATCAGCTTTTCCTCTTCTTCACCTTCCATCATACACAGCATCGCATGTGATGAAGTCGAGTCACGACGATCAAGTCGGGAAGATCCTCCGTCACCGAAGATACCCTGCACGCATGGATGATCATCCACGACACGTGAGGTTGCAAGACATCCATCGATCTGCGTGCGCATCTTTCCCTGTTCCTCTGGGAGTCAGGTGACCATCTCGGAAAGCGCAGCCTGATCAGCGGGAAAGTGTGGCGAAGGCCGGCCACGAATTCCTTGGCAGCCTTGGGGGCGTTGACTCATGCCCGCCCAGTTGACTCCAGACCCTCACGCCACACAGGTTTTCCGAGAACATGATTCACAATGTGTCGTGTGCGCGGCAACGGCGATGTCGGCGTTTGGGGACACATATGACTTGGTTGCCTGGGTGTATAACACGAACAAGTCATCTTTCTTCTTTTCTTCTTCATTCTTGCATCTTTCTTACATTCCGTCTTGCAATACCCATCTCTTATCTCCTTCATCATGGTTCCAAGTACTTCCAATATGGGCCAGCGAAGTAATCGCAAACGAACGCGCCATCGACCTCGTCGGCCGAGGATGTACGATACGGCTTCTTCACTTCCCCCTCCTCTTTCTTCGGCGCAACTCCCTCCGGCCTACGCCACATCTCAGCGCAGGAATGTTTGCTGCTGCTCGGCGTCGCCACTATCAAGAACGTCGAGCAGCGACGTGCCGCCATTCCCTCACCAAAGAACCGACATACCCACGCCAACGGCTTCGAACTCGACACAGAGCGAAAATGCAGCCACCAGAGACCTGCGGGTGTTTGGGGGCAGCGACGAGGATGAGTCAAGTTCGGCGGACGCCCTTCGGGGCTGCATGCTAGATGTTGTGCTGCATCTTTTCAACGGCGTGGATTACGATGATGAAACGTTTTGATTACATGTAGCGGGCGCATCTCATCTCATCAACATCATCGTTCAACCTCATGAGATTCTGGATATAGATAGACTGAACATCACATCTTATCAAACACCGCCGTCCCCGTAACCGTATCCTGCGGCCGTCCATGATATCGCGGCCTGTCAACCTCCTCGTCGTCCGAGCGGTCGAAGAGCGTGCTCTTCTCCGCCTCCGCGCCGTGCATCATGTCAAAACTCTCCGCACTCGATGACGGCGTCGGACTGCCTCCGTTTACTTGCGCTCCGCGCTCCGGAGCAGCGGCTGTAGCGAATGACAGCGCTTCCGACCTCGTGCTGTCCAACTCGCCTACCCAGAATTGCCCACCGTCCGCTGCCTTCGTGCGGGACACTTCGCGCTCCTCCAACGCGCCTTTGGCCGCCAGACTGACGCCGAGCGTGCGGCGGTGCCAGGCACCGAGGAACATTCCTTCGGGGTCCGCCTCGTTGCGCACCTTGGCCCACTTCTTCAGGTTGTCGCCGAGGATGTGCTGCATTTGCTCCGCGGTGGTGTAGCTGAAGTTCTTGGCGTAGTGCGGTTTGGCGCCCAGCTCGTGCATCAGCCACTCGAAGGCTTCGTAGTAGCGGTCTTTGCACGGCGGGTCTTGTAGATAGGCGCGGTAGAGGGTGGCGTTGAGATAGAGTGTCGGGCCGTCGGAGCAGGTGTTGTCGAGGAATGGGCGCGTGGTGCCTTTGGCTGTGCTGTCGGAGACTCGTACCTCGATGGGACAGTGAACGTACAAGCCCTTTGAACTGAAGGGAATTCCACCGCCTCCCGGTTCACCGTTGAGCCAGGCGGAAAGGCGAGTGATGGCCTCGGGGCCTTTGTGGAGTGGGAGAGCCCATTCGTTGACAAATTGCGAGTATAGACAGTTCATGAGCAAGGCATCGGAAAGGTCTTGAACGGCGGTGGCGGAAACGCCAGGGGAAAAGCCGTACTGCATGCCGAACACGAACCATTCCACGGTCGGCAGGATCCAGGGAATGTAATTGGAAAGCCAGAGTAGGTTGTGGTAGGTGTGGAAGCCGACAGAGCCGCCGTACCAGGTGGCGTCCGGCGCCCGCACCGGCTTCTCTGTCCTTTCCGCCGACCAAACGATGGCGCGCTTCATGTACGGCATCCACCAAACTCGAGTGAATTCCTTCAGCCATAGATTGGTGTTCCAGCGAGTCAGGACATCGTCCAGCGGCACCAATTTCTGCTCCCACTCGACTTTGTAGTTCTCCACCATCTGGAACTCCACCTCGGTAACGATTCCCAGCGCGCCAAGAGAGACCAGCGCCGCTTTGAAGAGGTCTTGATTCTGGTCATTCGAACACCGTACGGCATGGCCATTCGACAGCACAACGCGGAGAGAGAGCACCGATTCGGAGATGATGCCGTGCTTGAGCGAGCTTCCATGTGTTGCCGTCGCTATGGCGCCCGCGATGCTCTGCGCATCGATACTGCCGAGGTTGGGCATGGAGAGGCCATGCTGATGCGCAGTGTGATTCAAGTCATGCAGGCGCATACCCGCCTCGACCAAGAACGTCTTCTTCTGTCGATCCACGTGCAACAACTTGCCATAGTCGTCGAGATTGATCATCCACGAGGAAGTACATGTCAGGTCGTTCGGGGAATGCCCGCTGCCAACCACCACAATCCTCCTCCTGCAGCGTCGGGCAAGGTTGACGACCTTTTGAACCTCCTCGAGGCTTTGCGGGCGGATGTAGAGCTCCGGACGACTCTGGAAGGTCTTGGCCCATGTGTGGTGGATGTGGGAGGAGGAGGCACGGAAGGGGACATCAGGGTCGGTCCGTGCGATCTCGTGCTTGATCTTCTCCATCTTCCCGGCGAGGTATGAAGTGTCGCGGTCTAGAGCGAGGATATGGAGGCGTTGGGAGCGGAGGTGTTCCGGGCTATCGGCGCTTCATGCTCAGTACTGCGATGATCGCGACGCGTCCCCAACGGTGAGACAGTGGAGAAGGGGACTCGGTGCTGGCGAGGTGCAGGTGGAATGGAGTGAAGTACATGTAATGCTCGTCATCGCCCGCCATCCCCGCTTTTCTCTCCCCATCCGAGCGCCTTGGCACGTGTGTCACGGCACGTGATCTTGGTGCTTCGCACTTCTTACCAGTTTGGGCAACTTGCCAGTGCACCCCACTTGCACTGCCTGTCCGCAGCCCGCCGCATGTAGTCTCCGGTGCCAACGGGATGTCCATTCAAACTCCGTCCCCGGTCCCGAGTTGACGTATTGATAAGTTAGAGCCTTGTCCCATCATCGCTCGACTCGCCATCTCTCCCAACTGCTTTCAATCACTTTCACGCGAACCAACAACATGCCACCCCAATTCATCGCCGGCGATGTGCGCGGCAAGGACCCCACGCAGTTGAAAGACGTACTCGGATCCCTCGGGATCAAGCGACTTGACACCGCTGCCATCTACGATGGAGGCGAGTCTGAGAAGCGCATTGGTGCGGCCCATCTGCCGCAGCATTTTACGATTGACACCAAGATCATGGTGACCAACATGAATCCCAATGGCTCGCACACGCCAGAGCTTATTGAGAAAAGTCTGTCCAATAGTCTGAAAGTGATGGGGGTGGACAAGGTCAACGTTTATTACTGCCACACTCCCGATCTGCAGACCCCCGTTGTTGATCAGGCCAAGGCGCTCGACGAGCAGTACAGGAAGGGCCGCTTTACTCATGTACGTCGTGTCGTGTTGCGTGCTGATCCCGATGGTCGAAACTCATATCTTCCTAGCTCGGCTTCTGCAATTTCTCCCCCTCCATGATCCAGGAGTGGCTGGACGTCGCCGAGAAGCACGGCTATGTAAAGCCAACCGTGTATCAAGGGCAGTACAACCTGCTTTGCAGAGGGTATGAAACCACCAACATTCCCCTGCTGCGAAAGCACAACATGGTCATCAACGCCTTCTCCCCTCTCGCCGGCGGCTTCCTCTTGGGCCACCTGACGGAAGACGGGCTCCAAGCGGGCTCGAGGTTCAACGCAGGGGCATCGGGCGCGGGGGGCGCCTATCTCAACTTCTACGACCATCCAAGTATGCACGAGGCCATCAAACGTCTTCGAAGCATCAGCAAAAGCTCCGGCATAGGGTTGGATGAGTTGAGTCTGCGCTGGCTCGTCTACCACTCCGCACTCGGCGATCAGGATGGCGTGATTCTCGGAGGGAGTAAATTGCAGCACTTCGAGAACAACATGGCGCAAATCCGCAAAGGGCCGCTCGATGATGCAATCGTTCAACAGCTCGATGCGCTGTGGGATGTGTGCAAAGAAGATGGGGTGAAACTTGTTCAGCATGACGACTACCTCATGGGAAAGCCGAGACCGTGATTGCTTGACGCAAGGCGTGGATAGCAGCCACATGACAAATCTATTCTGTATTGGTTTAGCTCACAATCAGTACCACACTGCCCAATTGCCGCTTCAAGTCTTCCTTGTCGACGTCATGCGTGTCTTCCACCTCACCCCACTGCGCCGTTTGATGTAGCACCTCCAGACTCGCCGCCTCGGCCGCCGCCTCAATGCCAAATCGCTCCGCTGCCACGTCCGGAGCTTGCTGTGAAGTTCGAAGGTGTGCAAATTCGGTGCTCCACTCGACCAGCAAACGCGCGGCTACAAGGACCGATTTGGTAGCGAGCGTGCCTCTCTCCAACGCCGCCAGCTCATTCGCAGGCAACCGAGACATCCAACCCCGGATGACTTGTCGAGTTATTTCAGGTTGTGCGATGGGGACAATGCTATCCTCGCCCAAAATTGGCACTATCTCGAGGCCGGGAAAGATGTGTGCGGTGAGGAAAGCAATGATTGGCTCGGCGATGTCTTTTTGTCTTTCTCGGAGGGATTTCACGCCGGGGCGATCGGGAGAGTATCGATTTTGCGCGGGAGCCCAACAGAGGAGCGTGTCTGTGGCGAGGTATCGCATGAGGGTGTTGATGATATTTTCCCGGATCTTGTTACCCAGGCCTTCGTCTGCATCTGCTGTTTCCAGGTCGGTCGCGCGACTGGTCAGACTGGTGAGGGGGACGTAGTGTTGTTTGAGCGCTTGCTGGGCGTTGACGAGCTGGTCCCATTCTAACGCTATCGCACTCGCGAGAGCTCTTTTACTCGGGGGAAGTGTGATGACCTGACGTTTCGAGTTCCGCACTGGCCGAGTGTCGAGATGAATCTGCAGACCTTCAGTCGTCTCTTTCACCGATACATTCTTCCAAAAGCGCTTCTGCAGGACGGATGTCGGCTTGGCGGGGTTGGCTTTTGCTTCTTGCGATTGTCGCAGGGCTTCGACGTGTTGTCTCTTCCGCGCAACGCGGTCTGCGGCGTATGTGACGGCTGCTTGAGGAGCATCGGGTGGCGGCCCGGGGACGGTAGGATGGGGAACTGGAGTCGCTTGTGTGGCCGAGGTGGTGTGGAGGAGGCAACGGGAGTTGAGGCGCAGGGTTCGGCGCACGCTCAATGAAGAGGTTGCCGTGACCACTCGGTTGTAGGGGATGGCCATGGTCGAGGGATGATGTGCGCGATGGAGATAGAAGGTGAAGAAGTCGCAAGTCGAGATGGATTTCCCAATGAGGAAGTTGAGCAACGTCGCGGAAAGGTGTGGGACGGGTTGGAACATTGGCTGACGTCCTCAAGCACGACATCGCTTCGAATGAGCTCGGCCTTGGGAGCTGGTTTCATTGCGAAAGCTCTCTCAAGCTGATTGATTAAGGACCATCACCCCCCTTACGGTCGTCGTTGTTGGAGTCATGCGAAACGTAGCAGTAGACAGCGCAGGCGGATCCGCCAGCAAGAAAGGCCACAAGAATGTGTTACTGATCGTGGCCGACGACCTTGGACTCTACCTTGGCTGCTATGGAACGCCGAAGATCCAAACTCACGCCATAGATACGCTGGCCGACGAAGGAACCCGCTTTACTAATGCATTCGCTAGCACGGCGTCCTGTAGCGGTAGTCGATCAACCATCTACACAGGTCTCCACACGCACCAGAACGGACAGTACGGTCTGGAAGGAGGCCGCAACCATTTCCATACCTACGAATGGGTCGAAACGGCGCCGCTACTCTTCAACACGCTCGGGTATCAAACGGGCATCATTGGGAAAGTCCACGTGGGAATCCCCAGCACCTACTCGTGGGAAGTGCGAGAGGAGAGCGACAGTCGGGACACCAGATGGGTCTCGCAACGAGCCGCGGCCTTCTTCGACAAGGCTCTGGAAACTGATCGACCATTCCATTTGACTATTGGCTGGCGGGATCCGCATCGGGACAACACCAGAGAGGACTTTGGCAATCAACGGCAGGAAGTGATTGATGCCGGCCTTCAGGGCCCCGGCTACAGCACCAAGGACGTGGAGATCAAGGAGTACATGACGGACTTGCCAGAGGTGCGCACGGAACTCGTGAATTACTACAACTCCATCACCCGCATGGACTGGGGAACTGGTTGGATTCTGGAAGCCCTCCAAAAACGAGGGCTGGACAAGAGCACGCTGGTCGTGTTCGTCAGCGACAATGGCGCGCCCTTCATCAACTCCAAAACGACAATGTACGAGTCCGGCATCCGTCTCCCCCTGATCATCCGGCAGCCTGGGCAAAAAGCCGGCGTGGTGAATCCCAACATGGTCTCCTTCCTCGACATCCTTCCCACTTGCCTTGCCTGGGCCGGCCGCAAGGACGATCTCAAGACACCCATCTCCTACCGCTCCCCCAAACGCCTCGGCGACTCCATCCTCCCCATCCTTAACGCTTCCGAGATCTTGCCCGCGCACAAATGGAAGCAGCACGTCTTCGGCTCGCACACCTTCCATGAAGTCTCCAATTACTGGCCCACACGCTACCTGCGCACCCACCGCTACAAATACCACCGCAACATCGCGTACAAGCTCGATTTCCCCTTTGCTGGCGACCTTTACTACTCTCTCTCGTGGGAGGGTTATCGCAACCAAGACGGGCCGGTGAAGATTGGCAAGCGTCCGCTGCAAGACTACATCTTCCGCACGCCTGAATCGCTGTACGATCTGGAGAAGGATCCAGAGGAAGTGCACAATCTGGCTTACGAGGACGAGTACCAAGACTTGGTCAAAGAGTTTAGAGGCAAGATGGAGGCGTGGCAATATGAGACGCGGGATTCGTGGCTGTATCGCGATGGGATTGCCGTGGTGACGCTGGAGCATTTCATGGAGTTGGGCTTGGAGGTGCCGGACCGGTGGGAGTTTGATCCGAAGAACCCAGGCAGTAAGCATGTGCCTATCTGGCATCCGCCGAAGAGCAAATAGGAGCTGTGTTCGGAAGCCGTGAAGAGAAGGAGTCGGAACTGGCGGCGAAATTTTCGTTAGGTTGAAAAGTCATTGTTGATATACCACGAGATGATGTACATCAACGACTCTCGTGTCCACGTAGCACGGTGCATTGGAATTTGCCTCGCTGGCTTGTGACGTGGGAGGATAATCTCAAGCGCGTATGGATCGCTAGTTCTGATAGGCCGTGCAGACCGCTTCTTGATGGTGCGAGTGGACATCTTATAGATGGAGCAAATTTCATTGCTTTGTCCAGTCGAGTAATCCCCATGTCACGGGTGTGCTTCAAGTCCCTCTAGGCTTACTTGACATCGGCAACGGCGGGGCCGCCGAACCAGCACCACTTCCGTCTGTGAGACCCGCCTTCTTCGGCGGTGGGGGAGGTGGTGGTTTCTTATGTGCTGCGATGGCCGCTGCGGCGTTCAAAGCGGAGGTTGCATGCGATGCTGAAAGAGAGGGGGTGCCGGATGTTGGGGACGCGGTATTGTTGGAGCCGGTGTTTAGCCTCGCGAACCTTTGTCCTAGCTCGGAAGCTGAGGCAGCAGAGATGCCACCGGGCGCAGCGGGTGACGAGGATGCTGCGTTGTTTGCGCCGGTGTTTCGGGAGAATCTTTGTTGCAGCTCGGAGAGTTGGCCGGCGTGACCCAGTGCTGTGCTGGCTGGCGATTGGGAAGCCTCGCCGCCGCTGTTCTTGCCGATGCCGAATCCAGAGACGGACACGCCTGCTTGACCCAAGCGGTTCACAGCGCCTTGGTTGAGAACTGGGGCGTGTTGTTGTACTGCTGTGGCCGCAGCTTCGTGGTATGAAGGTGGAGGAGGCGGAGTGTGCTCATCAGGGTATTCGTTCATCCTCGGGGGTAACATGGGCGAAGGAGCAGCAGGACGTTGCTGTTGCGGGCGACTGGGTAAAGCAGGCGATGAGTTTCGGGGTGGAGGAGCAGGGACCTCTGCAGGTGTTCTTCTGGTAGGTGGTGCGGGCAAGTGGTCTGTTCTCAGGCCTGTGTTGTCCGTCCGGTATGGAAGTGGTGGCGCTTGTGGCTCTTCCTCCTCTTCTTCCTCTACTCGTTTTCTCGGCGGGGGTACGGGGGCGCCCAACCCACCTGCGCGAGGCTGCGGGCGGGAGGGTGAGGACGGAGCGACGGAGGAGGACGACGAAGCAGAGGTGCCAGCGGCGTCGCCACGCTTCGGCGGCGGACCAAAGCTTTCAGGATCTTTCAGCGCGTTGAGCGGAACACTGGTGTGGTTGCGCGCGGTTTCGAGGTGTTTCTTGTCAGCCGTCTTGCCTGTGGCCATGCCCTTCAAGTCCGATTTCCATGTGTCGCGGTGAATGCCTGCATCGCCGCCCGGATGCCATCCTCCTTTTGCCACGCCCTTGAGTCTGTCCATGGGTCTGATCGCGAGGTGGTGTGGCTATGGGTATCTCAGATCAAGAAATCGTGCCTGTGTGATGTTAAAGGGTAGAAGAATGAGCAGAAGAAGAAGCGCTGACGTTCCGCCGTGCCCCGCGTCCCACCATTTTCTTGCCCCACCAGGCGATTCGCGTTCCTTCCGAATGCGGTAACTTTTTGCAGAACACCAAGCTCTGTCTTTCTCTTTTGTCCCTTCGACATGTCGCTCTATCATGAGGCGGCAGAGGTGTTCGCAGTCGCGAGCAAAGACGGTGGTTCGATCAAATCCATCGTTTTCTCCAAGAAGAAGTGGAAGAGCGACGGGCGCACCCTTTTTGCCCTGACCACGGAGACGGCGAAATGGAGTGATGTGCTGTCGAAGGTCATTGAAAATAGCGGAGTGTTGAAGGTGGAGAAGCAGGTATTTCCTCCATTCCAGAGCGATGAGATTGTATTCACGACTGACGTCTTGTAGCTTTCGCCTCAGCTCGCCTTACTTCTCGTTCACGATCTTTTGCTCGCCCCCAGAGGTCTGGCACTCACTCCCAAGCACGGTCTTGCTGCATCCATCACCAAGCACAAGGCTCGCCTTTCGGCAGAACTGACCAAAGAGAGGTTACGGCGAGGCTTTGCTAGCATAGATGCCTTACGATCTCATGTCAATGGTTCTGCGGGCGACGTCCGGTCTGGACTATATCGTCACCCAAGATGGATCCGAATAAACACTCTCCGAACGTCTCTGGCAGCTCAACTGGAAACGACTTTTGCCTCGTTCAAGCCAACATCCGCAATGACCGACATTATGACCTGCTCCCCTGCGGACAAGCTCGTCCATACCGACCAGCACGTTCCCAACCTTCTAGCCGTGCCACCGGGGGTTGATATTACAAGTCATCAAGCGTACAAAGATGGCAAATTGATCATTCAAGATAAAGCGTCGTGCTTTCCCGCCTATCTCTTGGACCCCTCCAGCACCGTAGGAGACATCATCGACGCTTGCGCCGCGCCGGGCAACAAAACGACACATCTCGCCGCCTTGACTTCGTCTGGTGCCGATCAGCAAACGAGTCCATCCCGCAAGCGCAAAATCTTTGCTTGCGAGCGGGATGCCGAGCGTTCAAAGACTTTGTCAAAGATGGTTCGCTTGGCCGGTGCAGACAGCGTCGTCCAGGTCAGGACCAGACAGGACTTTTTGAAAGTGAGCCCCCAAGCTGCGGAGTTTGCCAATGTCACCGCAATTCTACTAGACCCTAGCTGTTCAGGCAGCGGCATCGTTGGTAGAGATGAGGCGGTGCTAAATCTCCACCTCCCGGCTGTTGACACCGAGAATGGCACGAAAACAACTCACCGGAAGAGGAAGCATGAAATGGCAGAGGCAGAGACGAAACAGCTCGCCACTGATGATACCTCAGAGAACGTCCCCCTCGAAGGTGAGGCGGCGGGGACCAAGCTGCAAGACCGCCTGGCTGCACTGTCATCGTTTCAGCTTCGTCTATTGGAGCATGCCATGACCTTCCATGCTGTTGCCCGCATTGCCTATTCGACGTGCTCGCTTCATGACGAAGAAAATGAGCAGGTCGTGGCCAAAGCGTTGCTCTCGGACGTGGCAGTTGAGCGTGGATGGAAGATCTTAAGGCGGGAGCAGCAAGTGGACGGCATGCAGGCATGGTCGAAACGCGGTCGAGTGGAAGCTGTTGCGGCAGTGATGAACGCCGACACTACAGAAGAGATTGATGCTGATGTCGTCGCAGAAGCGTGCATTAGGTGTGAGAAAGGTGGAGAGGACGGGACAATGGGCTTCTTCGTTGCGGGATTTATGCGGGATGTTGAGGCAAGGAATGGCGGCGTTCAGCCCTCGAAGAAAGGAGCTGCTGTATCAGCTACACTACACAATGGGACGGATTTGCAAAATGGAGATGAGGAAGAATGGGAGGGGTTCAGTGACCAAGAGTGAGCTGGTCGTCGTTTTTCAACGGTCTCTTCGACACCGATCGAAGCAGAGGCACCCAACAAAACAGGATTCGACAGTCTCAATTTCCACGATCCTGACGCTCCCTCCCCGAACGCTCCGATGCCAGGTTCTCAGCACTAACAGGCTCTCGGTCCTCCGCGCCCAACTTCTCACCCCGCCCACGCTCGCGCTCGTCAACGTCATCCTTGTACTGAGGATCGCGCTCATCGTTCGTCTCGAAGTTCTGCGTCGACTCCCCAACCCCCTGCACACTCTTGCCTGGGTTATTTCTGCCCTTCTCGCCGTCGTGGCGGATCTCTGTGCTTGACTGCCCTGAGCCAGGGTGGCCGAGGCCGGTGTGAACATCTCCCGATGTGCTGCCGAGGATGGTGTCTTCGGCCGCGGCGTTGGTGGCTTGCGGTGGGGCTTCGTCGGTGGGGTTGGGTTGGAAGGTTCTGCTGGTTGGTGCGGTGCCGGCGGGCAGGGTTTCGGCTTGGAACTCGGGGGCGGCGTCATTACCGACCAATTTGCCTGGTTGTTTCTGTGCATCGTCCTTGTCAGCGGGGATGTCATGTGTGAGAGATGGTTGTGGGTGGCGTACGCCTGAGGACATCATGGGCTCGGAGGGGGCAATGCGAGAGCTGAACTCGCCGCTTGAGCCATCACCGGCCTGGTTGGCGATTGAGTCTGCGTTCGTTGACATGATGACGATGATGGTGGTGGAAGTTGTGGTGGATTGGCTTGTACGAGTGTGGTGGATGAACAGTGTAGCGTGTAATCGAACGAACGAGAAGAGACAACCAGGACTTATACCCCGTCGTCAATGCGTCGCGTGTCCAGATGGGGTGATGTGTCCCTGCAGCTCTTCCTGCTCGCATCATGTCACTATGTCGTCAATGATTGTTTGCCCGCGCCAGGGCCCAAGCTCGGCTCGGCTTGTTCAGCCTTGTCATGTGATGGCGGGGATCTCTTGCTCTGAGACGACGAATTCAATCGCGATACATATTCAGACCAACTCACCAGTGCTATGGATCGTGATAACGTCAGTTGGATAGGTGTAAGCACCCCTCGTGTACTTGCGGTGTCGATGAGTCGTATTCGCCGCATCGTGCCTTCTCCCACGGACATCAACCCTAACCCTAGCCTCGATTAGGAAACTATAGATTTTTGACGATCTTCTTTTCCGCGGCGTGACTCTCACTCCCCTTCTCCGCCTACACTCATTCATGCTCGGGATCGAGTCCGCCGTTGCACTGCGGACGCCTCGCTGTTTTGCACGGGTGAGATTCTCGTCGCAACATCTGCGCCACTTTCACAGCAGCACCATCCCCAACATGGCTCGAGACACCCGGCTCCATGGCCGAGCCTTCTACGAATCCCTCGGCTCGCCCAAATACATCGTCGCGCCCATGGTCGATCAATCGGAGTTCGCTTGGCGCCTGCTCACCCGCTCCTTCCTCCCAGCCGACCTACGAACGTCCATCCTCGCCTACTCGCCCATGCTGCATGCGAAGCTCTTTGCCGAAGGCCCCAAGTATCGCGCTTCTCACTTCGAGCCCTTGAAGCCTCCCTTCTCCCTCGCGCAACCTGGTGACGTTCAGCAACAGAAGACTTCCAGCGCGGAGGATGCGTACCTTGACGGCAACCCGCAAAACGACCGGCCGCTGTTTGTGCAGTTTTGTGCCAACGATGCTGAGCATTTCCTCGAAGCCGCCAAGATTGTTCAGCCATACTGCGATGCGGTTGATCTGAACCTGGGCTGTCCACAAGGGATTGCGAGGAGGGGAAATTACGGATCATTCTTGCAGGAAGATTGGGATACCATACATCGGCTCATCAGCACGCTACACGAGAAGCTGGACGTCCCAGTCACGGCGAAGATGAGAGTTCTTGAGACGAAGGAGAAGACGTTGGAGTATGCAAAGATGATATTGAATGCCGGAGCGAGTATCATCACCGTCCATGGACGTCAGCGGGATCAAAAAGGGCACAAGACTGGCTTGGCTGATTGGAGCGTGTTGAGATATCTACGGGAGCAGTTGCCGCCAGATACCGTCATCTTTGCCAATGGAAACATCTTGCAGCACGAAGACATTCAGCAATGTCTGGACGAGACAAAGGCCGATGGGGTGATGAGTGCAGAGGGCAATCTTTACGATCCGTCCATCTTCGCGACAGGCCCGCCAGTAGGTGAGGAAGGAAGAGAATATTGGCGAGGTCGAGACGGCAAGGGCGGTTACCGAGTGGATGCAGTCCTCCGGCGGTATCTCGACATCATTCATACACATGTCATGAGACAAGAGCCTCCCAAGCGAGAACCTCTTTTCATCCCCTCGGACGCATCACAGGCATCGAGGAAGCAAGACTCGAATGGCCACTTGAGTGACGACGGCCAGCCACCAGCGAAGAAGCAAAAGATAGATCAGCCCAAGGAGAAGACAGAAGAGGGCAAGCCCAAAAACGGGAAGCATGAGAAAGTGACCAACGCCAACCTGGTAGCGATGCAAGCGCACTGCTTCCACATCTTACGACCCCTCGTCTCCAAACACCACAATGTCCGAGACGCCTTGGCCAGATCGAGAGCAGGCGACATCGCTGCTTACGAAAACGTGCTCACTCTCACGGAGAAGGCGGTGAAGGAAGGCCTTCTAGCTTACGAAAGCGACCCCGCGCAGTTCGAATTCGATGATACCCCGCCGTCTGCTGAGCAGCTTGCAGCCTCAGAGAGCAGTGACGCTGCTGTGAGGAGATGCAAGCGCCCGTACTGGGTGTGTCAGCCTTACGTTCGACCTCTTCCCAAAGAGGCGCTGGAGAAGGGGAGTCTGCAGCTCAGTAAGAAGGAGTTGGCCAAGATGGCAAAGGCGGAGGAGGAGGCTAAGAAGGCGGGTGTTGAGCCTAATGGAAAGGTCGAGAAGGTTGCCAATGGGTCACATGATCAGGCTGAGGAGGTGCCAAAGGCAGGCCTCGTTTGTGGCTGATCAAAACTTGACAGATTCGATACGAGTTCACTCAAGCTTTGTGAATGAAAGTTCACTTCACATTCAAATCTCCAAGCTCACCTGACACTTCCAAGTCATCAAACCGTGTAACACAAGCGCACTTCAGCGAGTTCCGTTTGCACCGAGAGTTCACGGCAAGGTTTCACGACGCTCGCCTCGCATATTACCTGGCTACAAGCAAGTTGCCATTTTCCATCTACTCTCTTGCTCTTACAACCTCGTTGTACACACACACCAGCATGGTGCGCTCGCAATCTCTGATTTCTGCTGGTGATGGCGCTGCGGACAGCAAACCCATCAACAACGACGCCACCAACACAAAGACTACCGGAGCCAACATGAACCACAGCAAGGCCATCGCCACAAAGATCACCCAGACTGCCATGAACGACAGTACGGCCACCAACAGCGAAGCTCCAACAATCAAGAGCGCAGACACCACCTCCAACATCACATCCACCCACGTCAATGCTATTGAGAGCACGATGAGCGAAAGCAAGAATCCTGGCAACGAGGGTCCCGACGGCAAACACGACAACAGCATGGCCGTGGATTCAACAGACATAGCCATTGCCCCTCTTGAGCGCATCCAACGCGCGCTTGGCCTCAAACACCTCTCAAACCCGGAAGACGGAGTTGCCTGTGAGGTCGAGTCACCATTTGATCACCGCCGGGTGAGCCGCTTTCTCTTCGAGCGCAATGTCATCTTCGTTGCCATACATCTGCAATTGCGGAAGAATGACACCGGCGGCTTGACGAAAATAAGCCTCGGGGTTGCGCGCCTTGATACGGAGGACCTGGATCGAATGTCACCCGGGCGCTGTGGTGAGAATTTCGAGGAGGAGATTACTATCGACTCTTTCGTGGAGGAGCCCTTGTTCGATCGCCAGGTGGTAAGCGACTATCAGATAGGCAAAATGAGAAGGAGCATCGCGAATTCTTTCGAAAACACTGGCCCAAGTCACTGCGGAAAGGCTATCGCTATGGTGAAAGCGAAACGAGAGATCGTCTTGGTGACGGATGGCACAGCAGAGCTCGACCACGACCTTTCACTACTAGGCTTCAACCCGAGGCATCAGTAAGTTTTGCAAAGGAGAAGCAGATGACATCCAAATATCTTTGCTAACAATGGACAGTGTGGGCGTCATCGACATTGTTGACCTACGGACGCTGTTGGAAGCGGTCAAAGCCTGGCATGCAGACCACCATGGTGGCTATTCTGACTTTGATGTCCACGAAGGCGGTCAAATCCGCATCCCGACAAAAGTGAAGCGTGTGACGGCTGCTCTGGAATGCAGAACTGCAGTATGGAAGACATTGTTCGCCATGATCAACCTCGCTATCACAGACATCCAGACGTGTGACGCGTGGGAAACCCGCCGCGATGGAAACGGCGGGCCTTTCCCTGGACCATTCCGAAAGACGGAGACGGAGTCAGAAAAGCTTGCCTCTGAGCTCGAGCGTATCCTGGGATTAGCGCTCCCGGACCCTGGTCAGGACATCCGCCAATGTGTCCAAGCTCTGTTGGAGGATAGGATCATCACGCGTGTCGGTACGGCCGTGAGGACGGAGCACCGTCACCACCAGGAAGAATGCGAAATACCTGCCACAGCTGAGACTACAAAGCCTAGCCGGGCTGCTGCAAGTCCAACTAGAGCCAATGTAACAGAGGTGGGACAAGAGCAGCACACCACCCCCAAGGTGCCCGATCTGACATCCGTGCAGCCCATCCACACTGCTGAGAGTGGAGACGTGACCACTGTTACTCAGATCGAGCAGAAGCCGCAAAGCAACTTGGACGTGGCCAAAGATACCACCCGCCGCGACAAACCGACAAACGAACACAGCGCAGCAGTTGAGGCTAGTGTTCCGGCATCAAAAGGTTTTGAAGAGAAGAGCAAGCAATCAAGTGTCGAACCAGTCCGCAATACCTCTCCTCCCACCAAGACCGCCCCTTGCATAGTCAACGGGCCAAGGACGCCACAGCCATCCCACATTGGATCAGCACTGTTCACCTATCATCGCCATGAAGAGGACTTCTGTGAGCAGGTGAAAGAGGCTGTCAGGTCATTCTCACCCGACATCGATGAGTACTACATTACCGAGAGGTACGAATGTCAGACCGGAGAGGTGAAGGTGAGGGACAAGATCTGGCCTCCAGAGAATTACATCAAGCTGGCCCGCAGACTGGTCGAGCACCCTTCGAGCATCTCTCTCGGCATGGTCGCAGAGTTGCTACGGGATACGGTACAGCGTGAGATGGTCGATGGGTGGTTCACCTCGCTGCCTCTGAATGATCCACAGAGGGACGAGGACCAGATCGCGAAACATCAGAGGTTCAGGGTGATCTTGCGCAAGACCTACGAACTTCTCTGTGGCCCGTTATCGCGACGTGTTCCAGATCTTGCGCAGCGCATGGAAAAAGTTACTACCGAAGCGAAAGTACGAAGGGGTTAGAAAGCTTGCCCGCAGTGGTGAGCTCTGGAGAGGGTAGGATGAGGATTATACGCGTAGGCTCAGCTCCACTCAGGCGATACTGGAGGTTGTATGCTTCATTTCGAACTGTTCTGCTGCGCTACGCAATCGGAAAAAGGGAGAGGCAAAGACAGTCGTCGATTTGTAGTACGCATTAGGCAGTGAACGTACGAGCAACATTGAAACATCATTTCTTCACGCCGTATCTTGTGCCAAGGAGTGAGGTAGGTGAAACCCACGCCGCCCAGCAACCTCTCACCCCACATCTGAACCTCACCTCCCTTCTGAAAGCAACATCAACATATTCGTACATAGCAAGCCCAACCCAAGTTCTCTGAAAGCCGACACTTCAGGTCATCACCAACATGGCCTTTGCAAAAGCCCGAGAAGAGATCTTCGCAGCTCACAACGAGGATCCCAACAAAATCACCATCAACGGCAAAGAGGTGCCTTACGAAACGCATTACGCGGAGAAGATGGAAGCCTTCCTCAGCAAACGTGATGCCAACGGCTCAGACGTCCTTAGACTGGCAGTTGCCGCGCAGCATTTCCGGCGCTGGGAGATTCCACGCTCGTCGTATCCCATGACCAAGGTCGGCTATCATGCCTGGCGCACCGCGCAGAAGAAGCGGCACGCGGAGCTTCTCGGCCAGATTCTAGAGAAGTACTACCCCGAAGAAGACGTGAAGCGCTGCATGGCTCTCGTGCAGAAAGAAGGGCTCAAGCAGGGCGAGGAGGAAGTCCAGGTGCTCGAAGACGTGGCATGTCTCGTCTTTCTAGACGATCAATTCGACGAATTCAAGGAGAAGCACGATGCCGACAAGATTGTGAATATCCTCCGCAAGACGTGGGGCAAGATGTCTCCCAAAGGACACGAAATGGCACTGCAGATTCCCATGACGGATGAATGCAAAGACCTTGTGCAGAAGGCGCTCAATGGCTGATTCTCTTTACGCCTCTTTACAATCTGACACGAGATGAAGAAGATCCATCTACAACTTGGCGCTCAGCACGCTCCCACCATCCAACACAATATGTCCGCCATTGACATGGCCGGACGCCCGCGAGCAAAGATACACCACCGTCCCAGCGATATCCTCCGGCAAGCCCAGACGCTTATTCGGGTTGGCCTCCGCCAGCTTCTTCACTCCACCGCTGAGCTCCATCAACCCACTGGCCATCTTGGTGGGGAAGAAGCCGGGTGCAATGCTGTTGACGAGGATGTGCTGCGGGCCGAGTTCGAGCGCGAGGTTGCGGGCGAGGTGCAGCACCGCTGCTTTGGAGGCGGAGTAGCCAAAGGTGGCGTTCTTGCCGATGGTGCCCACGCCGATGCCTGCGATGCTGCCCGTCACGACGACACGGGAGGGGTCCTCGAGTTTGGCCTTCTTGCGGAGGAGAGGGGCGAATCTGTCAATTGTCAGCACAAAGCAATCTCCGACCCTTACAAGGCGCAGTCCTTCCATACTTTTGTATACAAATAAACACACTCTTGACATTCAAGTCCATCACCTTGGCAAATGCCTCCTCCGGGTGCTCGTCAAAGGGCGCGCCCCACGTCGCTCCCGCATTGGCAAGCAGGATGTCGACATGATCCGTGTGCTTCTCCACCTCTTTCACCAATCGCTCAATCTCGCTGGTCTTGGAGAGGTCGGCGGGGACGGAGATGGCCTTGCCCGAGCAGCCGAGCTTGTTCAGCGCGGCGATGGCTTCCTCGCATGCTTTAGCCTTGCGCGAGGTGATGAAGACTTTGGAGCAGCCGGATTGGAGGAGACTAGGAGGGTTGTGAGTAAGGTACTCAGCTGTTTGGTGCATGGCGTGGCATTACCCCGATGCTGCGTTTAATCCCAACCCGCGCGATCCGCCGGTCACGACGGCGACTTTGCCTTGCAGCGAGAAGAGGCCTTTGAAGTCGTTGAGCGATACGTCTGCTTCGGCCGACATGTTGTATAGTTCTGACGAGTTGAAGATGCACAAGGAAAGAGGTTGAAGTATGTTGGAAGCAGAATGGGAGGTTGCTATCGCATTGACGAGCGTTCCGCCCGATGATGTACTTGCAGCTGTCAGCCGAGGCTCATCATCGCGGGCGAAGCTTACTCAGCCTGACCGCCTCAGCTCCTTCCGTACAAGGCAATTCCTCTTCATCGACTTCGCCCTGCGATGCAGACTCACCGCAGTCCAAGCAAGTTGTCGTTCTATAATCTATGCATATATAGTAATGATCGCTCACGGCAGCAATCTCCATTTCCACCTTGCAGCTAACCGCTCAGCTTGCTGAGCACAAAACCAACTCTACCACCCTTTTCGCGAAGCACGCTGCGAAGAACAGCGTCCTCAATGACTCCCTCCAGCGCATCGCCATCATCCATTTCGTCCTCAGCAGCGCGTTCGGGGACGAGTGAAGTGTCAAAGTGCGCATACTGCATCAGACTCAGCATCTTCGCCCTTGCCACCATTGGATCTTTGGCTTCACTTTCAGCTTGCGAGCTATACTCCTTTCCGCTCATCCACGAACGTCTGCTGGATGACGAAGGTTGGGCATCGTCCTCGAGGTGAACAATTTCCACCCCGTTCTCATCTCGGTCAATGTCGTCTCCGCCGCTACTCAAGGCTGCAAGATCGTTGCGCGGTGAAATCACATCTTCTTCCGGCTCAACCATTGGCATTCCTCGCCCGCCACACGTACATCCCAACAGAATATGCGTTTGACACCCCTCGCCGTCGTCCAGACGGAAGAGGTCACGCAGCTCTTCCCGCGTAAACCCACTGACGCCATTCTTGCCGTCGACAATGCTGTCCGCCAATCCAGTCTTGCTCACTTGGCGTTGGAAGATCTTCTCATCTAATGCTCCCTTCGTGAGCAAGCGGTAGATGTAGCACGCTCGCTTTTGGCCTTCTCGATGCACGCGCGCCATGGCTTGTAGGTCCGTCGCTGGATTCCAGTCTCCGTCGAAGAGGATGAGTCGAGATGCGCCGTGGAGATTCAGCCCGAGCCCTCCTGCTTTGGCAGACAGGAGAAAGACGAAGCAGTCGCGCTGGGAGGAGCGATTGAATCGGTCCACCAGGTCCTGTCGCTGGTTTGCTGGTGTCGATCCGTCCAAGCGCAGGAATTTGTACGACAGAGACGTCAGAAGATTGCTGAGGATGTCGAGCGTAGAGGTATAGTTGCTGATCAGGACCACCTTCTCATCAGTCGTATTACGCATCTGATGGAGCAGCGAGTCAAGCACTTGCAGCTTTCCACTGGCGCCAGACGATTTCAACGATGCCTGTGGGATGCACTCCATGAGCTCGGCTTTCATCGCACCTCCATCTTTGGAGTTCTTGAGGAGCAAGTTCGGGCTGTTGCAGACCTTCTTCAGGATGTTGATGAGTTCGAGGGTCAAAGAAGAGGATCCCAAAGCGGCGCTGTAGACGGGTGATTGTAGGATGGCGCGGTATACCGCACGTTGCGCTCCCGTTGGTTTGCAGAAGAGGACATACTCTGTCTTGGGCGGCAAGTACTTTGAGAGGATGTCGGACGTTCTCCGGAGAATGAACTTGCCAGTGAGAGTGGCCAGCTCTTCTGCACGGGCCTCGCCTTTCTCCTTGTCGTCGGGAGATGCTCCAGGCTGCTGACTCCTGACGATTGGGTTCTCGAAATCACGCTTGAATGCAGAGTACTTTTTGAGCAAGCCTGGATTGACAAAGTCGACCATTGTGTGGAACTCGCCGAGATCGTTCTGAAGCGGCGTACCGCTGAGGATGATGCGCCGTTCGGTGTTTAGCGATTTGATGGCAAGGGCGGATTTGTTCTGTGCAGTCTTCAACCGATGGCCTTCGTCCGCGATGACAATGTCGATTCCCGAGCCGGAAGCTTGCTGCAGCTCCTCTTGGACCATGCGCACTTTCTCATACCCGATGATCATGACGGAGTAGCTTCTGCCTTTGGTGAAGTCCGTGAGCTTGGTCTTTTTGTCTTTGAGAACCATCACGCCGATCCGCTCGGTCCCGAGCCATCTGCGGAACTCTTTGCGCCAATTGTTAATCAGCGTTACGGGACAGACGATGAGCGCTTTCTTGATGACCGGCGGTTCTTCGTGGATCGGGTTCTGCTTCATCAACGTCCACAGGAGAGCGATGGTCTGCAGAGTCTTGCCAAGGCCCATCTCATCGGCCAGAATCGCACCTTCGCCGTCGTAGTCCTTTATCCCCATTACACATTCGTACAGGAAGGAGACACCGACCCGCTGGTGTTCACGCAGCTTGTCAGACAGTAGAGGGTCTACTACGACATCCACAATCTGCTTGCCTTTTGGTGCATGGCGTGGTCGTTTCATCACCAGCGCATTTGGGCGATTCGGATCGTGGCGGGGAGTGGGTAGCTTACCATCTCTCGGAGGCACAACCTGAGCCATACCATGCATCAATGGAGCTTTGAAGGCTGCGTTGGTGGGGTTGCGCGACGGCAACGCTGGAATGGAGCGATGCCTTTCGACAGCAGGGTGAGGCATTGTCGCAGATGAAGACAACCTTGGATCCGATTTACTCGCTTTGAGGTTTGATTGCGGCTGCTGTGCTTTCTTTGATGGTCGAGTGGCGAGGAATTCGTCCTTGGAGAGCACAGATTCAATCTCGATTTCCTTGCCGCTGATGGAGAGCTCCGAACCGATGTCGAGCGGCCGCTTGCAGACGGTCCTGCCGATGTCTTTTCCGGATACATCTTGCAGAGTGGCGGATCCATTGGAGACGGCGAGTACACCATCGCCATCCCAGGTCTTGTTCTTTTTGGTGGTGATCTTTCGCCTGGCATATTGTGAGTATGTCAAAGCGTAGCGAAGGGATGCAAGCTTACCAAAGAACGGTGTAGTACTTCGTATGTTCCGTGTGAGCGGGCGAAGGCGTTGGATGCGAACCATTTGGATTCTGGACAATTTCCAATGGCTTTCTGACGGGAGCTTGGAATAACTTGGGCGGATGCGGAGTCTTCAGGGCATTCGCTGCGGCCTTCACGCTGGCGATATGCTCTTCGGGGGTTTCATCGCTGATTCGCCGCTTCTTTGCCGGTGGCTCGAGAATTGGCTCTCGCTGCCCAGATGACACGTCTGGCCGTCTCACAAACGTGAGTGGCTTGAACGGTTTCATTGTCGAAGCGGCATTGTCATGGAGGTGAAATGGACAAGATGGGCAGTGGAGAGAAGATGGAAGGCGAACGCGTCTCGCCGCGTCGAAGTCTGACTAAGCGAGCACGAACATGTCCCACTTTCACGTGACTGGCAGGATCTTGAGTGTTTTCCACCGGCGAGATAGGTTACTAGAGTATGTGTATTATGTGTCGTCTACAGGATCACTAAGCCCAAGCTCCTCTTGCGAAACAGTTTGTGTCCCTCTTGCTGGCGGCTGTTGTTGGAAACAAGCACCGTCTCGCTAGTTGACTAACAATTGGTTGGAGGACAGTCAGCCTTGTGTGCATGGCTTAATCCCGGGCCCTGTATTCAGCCGCAGCTGAATATGGCCGTTACCTGTACGTCAGCTCATTCCCCCTACGCAGTTTTCTTCTGTCAAGCAAGCCGCTTGTACTCGTAATTGCGATTCTAGCTTTCTCGCACCCGTCTAGCAGCTATGACGACTAAGCCTTCTGATGCGCCATGGGCAGACGAGCCTTACAAGCTGCTGGCCACTCCATCGCAGGCCAACCACGTTTGTCCTACCAACGAGAAGAGACTTTTGCCACGGCAGCTACTGACAATGTCAGGACGAGCATGCCTACTTATACACCGCATCTGAGATGACGCACGCGCACAATGCGGTCATCCGCGGATTGAATGCTATCGTGCAACAAGCACCGCATGTTCCCGATGCTACGGACAAAGCCTACAACGAGCGTGATGTCAAGGATCTTCTGTTCTATGTCAAATCATGGACAAAGATGGTGAACCATCATCACTGGGTCGAGGAGTCCTTCATCTTTCCCGAGATTGAGAAAATCCCCGGTTGTTCTGGCATGACGAAAGATCCTCGCCATCAACACGATCTTTTCCACCCCGGAATGGACCGTTTGCTAGCCTATGCCGAGAGCACAAAGCCAGCCGAGTACCGTTGGAACGGCGACGATGGAATGAAGGAGATCATCGATTCTTTCGCTCAATACCTCACAGATCATCTACACGCCGAGATTGATGTATTCCTCGGCATGAAGGACGTTGACAGTGCTAGCCTACGTCGTGCTTGGGACCACGGAGAGGTTGTCGCAAAGCAGACCGGGAACATTGGCATGCTGGTAGGTCAAGCTCTGTTCGATGCAATCAGTGTGTGTTTGCATGGGAATGCTAACTGTCAGCCTAGTACGACGTATTTCCGGCCGTGCTGGGAGCGATTGACAAGACCTACGAAGGCGGCCACCCATTCCCGCCGCTTCCATGGGTACTTCCATATCTCATCAAGTACTGGTTCGCGGCGGGTAATGGCGCCTGGCGTTTCAATCCATGTGACTTTTGGGGGCGTCCGCGGCCATTGCACTTCGCTCTTCAGCCGCGGCTTTGATGAGTGAGTTGGTCCTGAAGGTGATGGAGTAGGACAGAGGCTGATCACGTTCCAGCGCCGCAGATTGTCGCCGATGGTACTTGCAGCGTCACGCCCTCTACAGTGCCACAGTCGCAGTACGTAGATGGCAAGGGATGGGTGCTTCGAATCGGAAGTACTCTGTTTTCTAGTAGCGAGCTTAGGCATTAGAGCTTGCATAAGTCAGGCATAAACCTGTAATTACACGTTGATGGGTTCAGCCCCGCCATCCCACTTATGCGGAAGATGACTTCATCCCACTTCCAACACACCAGACATCCACACCCCACTCTACCCAGTCCACCCGCGTCTTCTCCCTTGCCGTACACTTGCGCCAGACGCAACTCCAATATCATGGCTTCCTCAATCCCCATTCCCGATGAACGTGTCAACTTCGTTCCCATCCAGGCCGGCGAGACGTTCAAACTCGGGCCCATGACCTGCCGAATCTTGGAAGACGGGTCCAGAACTGGTAGGTGACCTTCCACAACCGATCACCCATGAACAACAAATTGACAGAGCCTTGCACTAGACCACCGCCTGGGAGTCGCAGAGCTCATCATGCCCCCTCGCACCCCCGGCCCACCGCCGCACTGGCACGAAATGCACGACGAGACCTTTTACATCACGCAAGGGCTCGTGCGCTTCCACGTCCCGGATCCCAGTCGCCCAGGACACGACAAGGAGGTCATTGATGCGCGCCCGGGCGACTACATGGTCGTTCCCATCCGTGCGCCGCACACGTTCAGCAACCCGTCCGACGAGGAGGCGAGGATCTTCTTCACGAGCACGCCTTCCTTTTACATCAACTACTTCAAGTTGTTGTCGCAGTTGAGCAGGCCCGATGAGCCTTTGCCGGCCGAGGTGACGATGCAGGCCATGTCGATGTATGCCACGATACAGGTTGACAAGGTGCCGAGGCGGAATGCATGAGTGACGATGAGAAGTGATGCAATTGCTTGATCTCATCTATGATAGCGAATGATCAGAACGCCAGCCAATGCTTTATCATTATTCGTTATAACGTCATCAGCACCCCTACAACTCCTTCTTCCAAAAATGCTCGGGAGCATGGCTCGTCTCGTAGTCCACGTGGACATAACACCTCTCTACATCCGGCAGGGACTCCAGCTTGATCTGCAGCTCCTCCGCCACATCGTGCGTTTCCTTCAGCGTCATGTTCTGATCCATCACTACATCCACCTCCACAATCAACCTCGGGCCCGAATGCCATGCGCGCACCGTATCCAAAGACTTAATCTGGGGCGAGTGCGTCATGGAGATGTAGGTGACATGCTGGAGGAAGCTGGTGTCGGCGGACACTCCGATGAGCAGCTGGAATTCGGAATAGGCGGTGCTGAGCCAGAGGCAGGCGATGAGAGTGGAAAGGATGATGGCGCCCATCGGATCAATCCACCAAAGCAGCTTGCTACCCAATACACTCGTCAACAATCCGGTACCGTTAATGAACAGATCGTTGCGGTGGTCTTCCCAGAGAATGCGGATCTGGCTGTACTTGTTCCTCAATGCCCAACAGTAGAGGAACAGACAGAGTTTGGTGGCGAAGGCGACGCCGACGGCAATGACGGAGGGGAGGTGGAAGCTGCCCGTCTTCACTCCGCCGTTCCCTTCGGCAATCTTCACGATGGATTGGACAATGATGATCGCGGAGACCGTTGTCATGAGGAAGCAAAAGGTGATGTTTCCCGAGGTCTCGATGCGTGCTTTGCCCGAGGGGAAGCGCCGAGGGTCGACACGACGGATAGCTCGATTGCACAAGATGAGGGTCAGGTTGCTGCGATGCATTAGTTGGGATTGAAACTCTGGGATGAAATTATGGGTACGCACCTCATCGGATCGAAGATGGCGTCGGCCATTGTGGTGAAGAGCGACAGAGAGTCGGCACTGGTGGCGCCGTACACCTGCAGAATGGCGAGGCAGACATTGGCCACGAAGCTTCCCTGAACGGCGATTTTGAACTGCAGAGCATCTGCCCCCTGTTCCTCCTTGGCCAAACGAACGTGCTCGTTGACCGGCCTCAATAACTTCTCAATCCGTTCGTTCTGCGATTCATAAAAGCCCTTGATGCGGTGTGCTTGAAATTGGTCCTTGGGCTGCCGCAGAGGCCCGCACCCGGCGCGCTTGCGAGATGTGTTGGCGCGGATGGTATCAATCTCCTCCACCGTCTTCAAGCCGCCCCGAAGGCCGTAGGGGTCCTGGGCATCGATATAATCGGGAAGCGGGTGCCCCTCGACATCTTCTCGTTCCGAGTCGGAGCTGTTGCGGTGATACACCGGCCGACTGAAGGCCTCGGAGTGTTTGTTCTTGGACTTTTCGTAAGCGGAGCTTTGCGCAGGGCGGGTGGTGGGCAGGTGGTCGCTGCTCCGCTCCGGGGTGCGCTCGGGATGGGTATGGAAGGGGGAGGGACGGAGGGAGATGGCGCGGTGGACGTCGGGGTCGGAGTTGGCCATGGCGGCCGATGAAAGGATGACGATGAGGAAGGATGTCGTCTAACGCCTCTCATCAAACAGATGAAGTTGCTGGTGTGAAGCCTTGCGAAGCTGTCCTCAACGTTGTGTCATCTCGCGGACCCCGCCAAGGCTATTGCGCCTTCGCCTCCGCCACTGCCCAGACGGAGAAGCGGCAAGGCACTGTCCCCGCTCCATCACCGCCGCGCACATCAATATGGACGGATGGATGGCCCTGGAGATGTTCTGGACAGAATCACACAATATGGATGTGTCAGGAGAAGGAAACAAAGGAGGTACGGCAAGGCGACAAGGCCATACAATGATGGGTGAGTTCGTATGTTTCCACCAATCAGCGATGCGCACGTCAGCCAGCCAGCCCGATTTCTGCCGCATATCGCATGCAGGAGAAGGACATTGGGGTATAGACGGTGGGAGTTGGACGAAAGGCCAAATGTGTGTTCATCCACCCAATGTGGACCTGTGCGTAGCATCAAAACTACCCTGTATTTACTCCTACAGTCGCGTAATAAGGTAGGCAGGGAACGTTTTGCCCATCCCGTGTCCGGTGTATCTGACCCCATCCCACAACGCCGACGCAATACTTTTGCAAAAAAGCACATCAGAAACGCACATCAAACAACGGCCCATTCCACCACCTCCAACGCCAGTAGAACCAAGGTAAGCGTGCTCGGGAAGATGGCCACCACATAACTCGCCACCAGCAAGTTGCTCATCGCCCCCATAAACACCCCGTTGATCTGACAGATCTGCGCCAGCTGCAATGCACTCGGGGCGCCGGTGAGGAGGAAGCAAACGATGATGAAGATTGGGTCGTCGAGGATGCTCACCGGCACGTACTTGGCCATGAGAGCGAGAATGGGCGCCATGACGATGGTGGGGACAATCATGCGGGAGATGAGGGAGGCGAATAGCAACTTGCGCTCCTCCCGTTTCTCCGCTGGCGTCTCCGCCACTTGGTCACGGGGAAGGGTGGATCGAGCGAGGTTGGCACCCAGCACCACTAGGATGAGCGGGACGGCGACCCCTCCACTCTGGGCAATGGCTCGGGTGACGGAGTTGTTGATGAGCGTGCCCTTAGTGAAGAAGAGGCTTTGTAGTTTGGGAATGGATGCGACGACCAGTGCTGCCAACATGGCCCAGAGTGGTGGGTTCATTTGTCGCCACACTCCAGCCCAGAAGCGCCCGTTGTAGTGCTGCAAGAAGGACAGCACTTTCTGCATCGGTGCCGGCAGGCGACGGAAGATGTTGCTGAAGAACGTGGAGATGGTGGAGATCACGCTGTAGTAAGCGTGCTGCACTTTGTCTCGAACGGTGGCAAACGGTGCGGTCCATCCTCGGGGGGCGCCACCGGAGCGATTGGAGGGGGTTTGAGAGAAGTTGGGGAATGTGGTAATGTGATTCATTGATCGCGCCCGCGGCTCCAGACGGCTGGTATGGGGCGAGGAGCGCGATGAGCGAGGGGAGATGTTTTCGATGTATCGCGTGTCGACCGGGGAGCTGGGGACGAGGACATCGTCCGCTTCCTCGGCGGTGGAAGATGTGGCAATGCTGATGGGTGTTGCGGAGCGCTCTGATTCTATCGCCGAGTCGGTAGGCTTCCCGTTTGTCTTCTTCTGCGCGTCGCCGGGCTTGATGACGGCGTCAGCGTCGTCGCGGTACCTGCCTTCCTCGGTGACGCGGTCGGCAATGGGCATGTCGTCTCTCTCATCGTCTTCGTAGGCATCGGCTGGCTTCAGCAGAACGCTGTAGCCCCAGGTCCATCTCAGCAATTGCCCGAGCTGCTGGAAGATCAAGAGGTAGAGGATGCCTCTCGCCGCCACCTCGTTGTCATTATCCCCCGGAATCTTGTCCCAATGCAAGCCAGCGATGGTGTTTGCCAAGCTGATGACGAGAGAGATGGGCAGGGAGTTGGAGTTGCCGAAGACGCCCATGGCAATGATAAAGTTCTTCTGTCTTCGCTTGTGCTTTTTGCCAAAGCCGAAGAGGTGGGACATGGCTTGCGCGCTCAGCCAGCTGACAATGGTCTGGGCGATGAAGATGACGGGAATCACGGCAAGATCGGCCAGCTTGTCGGCATTGAGCTGCGCGGCGAGCTTGGTGAAGATCAGGCAGGGGGTGAAGACCATGACGTTGAGCTCGGCGACGAACTTTTGGCTGTTGGCATCAAACATGCCCGTCCATGCCACGAGGAAGCCGGGAAGGGCGACGAAGACGACTTCCAGCACGGCTTCACTCACCAGGCCGGCCAGGTTGAAGAAATCGGGGTGGTTGTTGTGGTCTTGGGGGCCGGCGAAGGCGCGGCGGTGGAGGAGGGCATAGGTGGGATCTTCCACCACCGCACCCTGGCGGAGGCGGAAGGAGGTCGGGGCGGTGAAGAGCGGCATGGCGCCGGTGGAGGAGTGCGAGAGGGTGATCAATGGGGGTGTAGATGGTGTGGAGGACGGGAGGAGTGGTTGTCGGAGAGTCGGGGTTGGCGTTATCGCGCAACTGCTGGCCACGTCATACCAAGCCCGGATGGGCAAGTGTCGCAGGGCGGAGGGCGGAGGGCGGAGCGAGATGGGCGGGAGAAAGAGGGCAGGGTGATGATGCCCTTGCCCAGGCCACCAAGACGATGGAGGGAGGGGGAAGAGTAGGTAGGCGGAGTGATTGGCGGCAAATCAAGGACAAAAGCGGGAACACGAAAGGAATTGATGAGATAAGGCAAGGCCGGGGTGGAGGTGAAGAGTGGTTGGTTGAAGCGCCACGTGCATGGATTGGCTGGGCGGCTGGCGGCCTCGACCGCTTCAGGCAGAAGGCATAATCCATGTGTGGCTTGACGGCTGACTGATGATTGATGGCTGCTGCACGCCGGTGGCGGTGCGGCAGACGGAGTCGCGGAATCGCGCTTTCCCCCCGACGGCGGCGGCGGGGAGCGGCACGGCATGTCTGTGCCTGCCTGTTCCTCCACGACGTCTGCTTCCTCCACCTCCACCTCCACCTCCATCTCCTGCACATCCCCTCCGAGTGCACGCCGTGGATTGCGTCGTCCCGTCCCCACGTGTGCAACCTCCCGACCCACCTTCGGAATCGCATGCTTGCATACTTGCCCGTCGGATCGCGCATCTCCGAGCTTGCAATCTCATGCCTCCCACCGCGCCTCTCACGCCTCCCTCCGTCTCATCCCGGTAATCTTCATTGATCTTTGCCACCTCCGCTGCTCTTCCCACATCTCCACCTCCCCATCGACCACATCTCGAGCACAACCACACGCGGTGTCCACCCCCCGGCCAGCAGCATGTCTGCCCCCAGAGACGAGCTGGAGTCGCTCTCTCTCGACTCCCCACCCACCTCCCCCGACTCCGAAACCGCCTCGCCTTTGCTCGAGAGCCCTCCCATCCCCCCTGCGCCCGCCGCCGCAACACAGCGAAATGCGAACCCTGCCATCGCCCCCACCGTTTCCAACATGACTCCATCCTCGACCCCACTTGGCACACTCAATGCCGCCCGCGGCCGCCCGCCTCCACCGCCCATGGCGTCCAGAGGCAGCACGGCCCAGATGAACCCCGAGATCATGGCACGAGTCAAGGCTTTGACCAGCTCAAGACAAGGGCAGCCCGCGCAGCCGGGCGGGAGTAGAATCGCACAATCACCGGGGCCGCAAGTAGGCGGAGCGGGCAACGCTGGCTTTCCTGCAGGCTTCAGAATGCCCGCTCAACTATCAAGACCAAACTCTGCCTCTCCAGTCCTGGGTGCAGGCGCTCATCAGCCTCCGCCTGCTCGTGGCCCATCACTGGCGGAAAAACGAGGCATGAAATTGCCCGGCGGTCTGCCAGGCACTCCTCAAGCCACCCCTTCTCCTCCGCCCGCTGCTGCAGGCGGGAGACGACGACCACCCAACATGACCCTTTCTGACATGGGAGCGGGACAAGCGAACGGTGCGCAGGCGTCGCAATCGCAGCCGCAGCCACAAAAAGAGCAGAGTCAGATGGACAAATATGCCGAATACATTGACACCAAAACTGGCGCTCTCAAATTCAAGGGCAAGGCGGTTGTGCATGGCACGGGAATTGACTTCTCCTCCGGACGCAGCTTCAGCATTAGCCTTGATGAGGTGGACACGCTCGACGAGCTGGGCAAGGGAAACTATGGCACGGTCTACAAGGTACGACATGCTCGGCCGAAGTTTCGGCGGACTGGACAAGGGCCTTCGAGGAGCAAAGCGCGCGGACCGCAGCAGACTTCTGATGCAGACTTATCTCTCTCTCCTCCCGCGAACAATGTCGACAATACGCGAGATGGCACTACCGGCATCGTCATGGCCATGAAGGAAATCCGGCTGGAGTTGGAAGATTCCAAATTCGCCAGCATCATCATGGAACTCGACATTCTCCATCGCTGTCTCTCCCCCAACATTGTCGATTTTTACGGCGCCTTTTTCCAAGAAGGTGCCGTGTATATTTGCATGGAGTTCATGGACGGTGGTAGCATCGATCGCATCTACGGCGATGGCATTCCCGAGGGCGTGCTCCGAAAGATCACCTTGAGCACCACGCTGGGCCTGAAGAATCTCAAGGAGGAGCACAACATCATCCATCGTGATGTCAAGCCCACCAACATTCTCGTCAACACCAAAGGTCAAATCAAGATCTGCGACTTTGGCGTGAGTGGTAACCTGGTGGCGAGTATCGCGAAGACCAACATTGGCTGTCAGTCCTACATGGCGCCTGAGCGCATCTCAAGCGGCGGCATGGCGCAAGCCGGAGCCGCGGGCGGCACATACAGCGTGCAGAGCGATATCTGGAGTCTGGGATTGACAATCATCGAGTGTGCCATGGGTCGATACCCTTACCCGCCGGAGACTTATGACAACATCTTCAGCCAGCTGAGTGTAAGTACATGATTATCCAGTGCTTCTACCGCCCGACGTACTGACCCATCTGTAGGCCATTGTCGACGGCGAACCCCCCGATCTTCCCGCCGACAAATTCAGCCTGACAGCGCGCGACTTTGTTGCCGGCTGTCTCAACAAAATCCCCAAGATGCGCCCCACGTATCCCATGCTCTTGCAACACGCCTGGCTGGCACCCATTGCCAAACCGCAGACCATTATGGAAGAGGACGAGGAGGCTGCCGAGGCCGCGGCGGAGAACAACGCTGAGATTCCTGTCCCCAATCTTGGCGAGCAGGACGGCTTCATGGACCGAGAGGTGGGCGAATGGGTGATTGAGGCGTTGGATCGCAGGAAGAGGGGTGTGATGGGCAAGGCGGCGAAGCCTGCACTGCATGCTGCGCCCTTGGATGCGGTGGGGAGTCCGAAGGTGGAGAAGCCGAACCAAGGAGCAGTGGCTGTGGACGCATAAGGGTGCCCGCCGGCCACCCTCTAACTAGTAGAGAGTCACCTCTTGCAACTCCCGTCAGCATGCTGGCGCACTGAGCATCGGGAGATTGTCTGTGTATGAGTACGATGGCTCTATTCTCCTGAACAGGATGCCCGTCTGGGTACATCTCTACGCCTCGAGAGTTAGATCAACGCCGACGCGATAGCTTTCCACGATACATTCAGGCTAGCAAAGGCAGCCAAAAGCTGCGATACCAATATACATCGAGTCGTGGCTGTAATCATGCTGCACAAAGAGTCGCTGTTCTTACAAAACATTCCTCGCTTCCGAGTCAGATCCGCGACATCACTGATGAAGGTCTACCACCTTCTTGCGATCCAAACGTCGGTTCACAGCCCCGAGCACGACCTTCAAGATTCCATCGCCTGTGAGGGTCGTGCCTTCCTCGCCCGTAAAGGGCACGGTGTCCACAATATCTCGCAAGTCGTCGTTCCCTGAAATCTCGGCCAACTCATCGTCAAGGGCAGCAAGGTGCTTTCGCGCTTGTTCGTCCCGCCCAACCTGGAAGAATTGCACTCCGATTTGCCAGGCAGGCGCGTCGAGTTTGTCGAGCTTCTTCGCTGCCCAGATCAGCGGACTCTCGACGTCGTCCGAAGGCTCACCATCGGTGATGCAGATGATGTTGATGGGCTTTGTACCCGCTTTGTTGGCCGTGTATTGGCGAATGTAAGGCTTGATGATGGAGTCCAGTCTCTGTCCAGTGGGGGTGCCGCCTCCTGGTCGAACGGAGTTGAAGATTTGCTCCACACGCGCTACGTCCTTTACGCCATGGTGGAGGGCGGAGTCGGCGCGATTGAGGAAGTAGAGATCGATGCCGTCTTGGTCGTGCCCAGTACAGATGGGCGTGATGGCCTTGAGGGCCTCGGCCGTTTCTCGCCAGCGACTGCCAGCCATGGACCCGGAGTCGTCGATGAGGAAGATGGTGTCAAAGGTATGGAGGAAGGAATATGGGTCATCGGCGGTGTCTTGCGTTGTTGCAGTAGTGCTGCTGCTCGTGGCTGTATTGCTGGCTGCTGCATTGGGAGCAGGTGTGTAGGGCGGTGGCGCCTCGCTGGCGACTTTGGACTGATTCATGGCGCTGGGTGGTCGTCGAGTTGAAGGAGCCGGGGCTCCATACGAATAATCGATGGTTGAATTGGCGCTCGTGGGACTCGGCGCATCTTTGTGCCTCCGCGAAAGGGAATGCCGGAGGGATTGGAAAGTGTTGACCATGGTGTTGTTGCTGTCGTCGCGCAGGGAAGAGTTGTGCCGCAGGATAGGGTCGCGGCGTGTGGGAGTGTGGGATGTAAGTAAGGAAGGCATGACGGGGAAGGTGGGTCGAGCCAAGTGATCCAAGAGCCGCAGGAAGGCTGAATCGAGGTCGAAGTCTTGGATCACGTAGTGGCGGAGGAGCGTTCGGGATCATCTCTTTGTTTCCTCCTTCCGCCTGAGGCTGTCAAAAATCCTGCCACGGCGCACTCGCTCAACATCTGCCTGGGATCTTACCGTGCCATCTCACGTTCGTGACTGTCCTTCACACTCGCCACGTTACTACAGGTGGTACTTGATGAAGTTTGTTCGAACCTCAGGCAGCCAGGCGCAGCAAAGCCCCACTTCGCCCGGCCAGCCAAGGCTGCACCGCCCCAGGCGCAGCCTTGCCACCTGCCACTACCACACCCCGACTTCATGATCCCCCGCCCACATTCAACACCATCTCACGCTCATGACTCGATTGCACGTTTCCCATGGGGAAAGCTTAAATGCACTGCCCTCGTGTCACCGTCTCCGGGACCGTATCCGGGAGAAATGTCTCATGACCGTGTTTGCATCATTGAGATCGAGGTAGACTCCGCGAGACGCTTAAGCATCGATCTTGGATTGACAAGGTGCAAACGGAATACGATTCCAACACGAACCTCGTACTGGATCCTCATGAGTAGTGCGACGGGATACAACATCACTTGGTGCTCAGCTTTCCATCTCGCTCGCGAGCCGCCTGGATCTCCTCTGCATTCATTTGTCTCAGCGTACCCGTGACAGCGACTCCACCGGTCAAGACTGCACCAGCAATCTCCTTTGCGAACCCGAGCTTGGAGACTTCGTGCTTCCAGTAGGAGATGTCTACGACAAGCGTTAGATGGATGTTCATACGTTCAACAAGAAAAGACGTCCATACACTTCGGCTGAATCTCAATCAGCTTCATACGCGGATCATCGGGGCCGCCGTCGTGCGTGCCATCTCCGAGATCACCAAACCATGCGGAGATGTATTTGTTGTAAATCTCCTTGATCCGGGGATCGGTGTTGCTGCTTGTAACCGCTTCTCCCGTCACACTGATCCAATCTTGATTCGACGAGTCCTGGAAGTAGAGATTGGCAATCTTGTTCTTCTCAATGTCGTCGAACTTTTTCGAATTCGCATTCGCGAGGAGGAGGAAGTCGGGGCCGGAGCGGTTGACGGCCATGGATCTCCCGACAGGCTACGCGGAGTGGTCAGACAATGCAGACATCAGGCTGCATGGTTTGTGCAACTCACGCCAGTCCCCTCTCTCAGCGTGCCTAGCATCGCAATCTTCAATTTATCTGCGATGGCGTAGAAGTCCTCAAACTTCGGTCCTGCCAACGTCTCATTGTCGAATTGCTTCGCAACGGTGGGGTCCTGACCCTTGTCGACCTCGCTTTGTTTGAGTTGCTCAGGCATTGCGGGGGAAGCTGTGTGGGTGAATGTTCGGAAGGAGGTCGTTGTTCGGGGGAAGATGACACTGGAGATGGGGTTAGAGGAGCAACAACGTGGTGTGATGAGCGATGATCGGAACATGAGCAGTGTTGTGGTGGATGTGGAATATGTTATGAATGGAATGGGTATTGGAACAGAATGCCTGCATCAAGCTTGCAGCGTCATAAGGTTCTGCACCTTACGGAGACGCGCATCATCAACGCGGAATGCATGACGGCTCGATTGCAGGAAATAAGCTGGCGAGCTACATGGATCAGTAGAGTAACATCGATGGTGGCATGCGTGTCGCTGCTTGCGAAGGATCGTCCCATCTGTTTTTGGCATGCATAGGAACACGCCCACTCTCGGCATGAGGACGCGCCGGACATCCGAGAGCTCGCCACAGCTGCATTTTACGAGGCGTCTAATCGCCGTCTAAGCAAGCATGCCCTCCAGGCTCTCCCCGCTAATCTCTTCAATCTGCCGGATCCAGGCCAATGCCTCGCGTTCGACACGCTCATCGTCATCCTCCTGCAACTCCGAAATCACTGGCAGCATCTCAGGGAGCATTGCCAGCCAGTCAAAGGTAATCTCTGCCGTGATACCCCGCTGGCATTGAATGGCTGACAGGCGAACGTTGGCTCGTTCGTGTCGAAGAAGCGAGAGGAGCTTGCCGCTGATGAACTTCAGGCGGTCTTGCGAAGCCGCAGCTGCCTTTGCGAGGTCCGCAATCGCCACGTTCACCTGTGCCTTGTCGCCCTGGCCTCTCTCAAGCAAGTTGACGAGTGGTTCCGCAATGGGGTCGAAATGCGCGGAAGCGGTCCAGAACTCATCTTCGTCATTGCGGAAGCTGCTGCGGAGTGTCTCCAGGATGGTAAGCGTCAGTCCCTCGTCTGTTGTTGATCGGCCGAGGAGATCGTGGGCACTTTCGAGCAGATAGCCGGTGTACATGGTGACGAGAGAGCCAAGCCTGTTGAACAGGATCAGGGCAAAGCTGTAGAGGGTGGTCAATCGTTGCGTCTGAACAGCAACGTTGGCATGTCCAGAAGTGGCCCACTCCGTAAGCTGAATAAAGAACGGCCGGAAGGTGGCATCGTTCATCTTGAGAGTCACGTTCAGGGCGGCATTGTTCAATGCGTCGGTGTCCGAGGGGCGGATAGCGTTGGCAGCGAGATCCAACCCGCGCAACAGCACCCGGAAGACTATCGATGCGTTCTTTGTAATGCTGGCCTTTGTGCTATTCTGCACCGACTGGTCCAGCACTCGAGTCAGCCTGCCGACAATACTTGCAGCGTTGCCGGAAGTGCTTGCACCGGGCGGTAGACCTTCTTCATTCCACAACCGCTCAATTGAGGCAAAGAGCTCCGGCACGGGCGTTTTCTTCGCAGCCAAGGATAGGAAGTCATTGATAGCGTCGTCTGCGTCCATTCGTGATGCAACCTGGAAGGCCCGATCGAGCTCCTTTGACGAAGACGTCAAGATCCACGGGATGTGATCGAGCAAAGAACTCAACAGCCGGAAGGCGGCGCTGTCAACTTCCGACGGGGTGCCATGTTCCGCGTTCCGAACAAGGAGATCCAGCGTCGCCGTCAGAATGCGTGGAAGAACCGACAGCGCTTCGTCAACGTTGCTGAGCGCTCCCGCCATACTCGCCAGACACAACAAACTCAACGCCTTCAACTTTTCGTCATCATCACCCAATGCAGCGTCGCCGACAATGGTCTCTGCGGCATCTCTGACCATTCTGAGGTCGGTCTTGCCGAACTTCTCACAAATCACATCCATACAGGCAATCGCCGCCGCTCTCACCGCGACATTGCGATCTTTGCGAATGAAAGCGGCACAACCGGGAAGAAGATCCATAAAAATCTGACTCTCGTGGCTTCCCTGCTTCGAGTCCAGCACACGGCTCTCCAAGCAGAGGAAGACCTTCTCCCGAGAGACATCGGATCCCGTCTGCATGACTTCGGCGCTAGATGCGATAAAATCGGCATTGGGAAGCAGGCGTAGCACTGCGGAAACGACTTGCTCGCCTTGGTCGGTAAATGTGTCGACTTGTTGCGAAATGTCGATTGCAAGCTCAAGCAGTGAGACGTAGTGGGAGCGAATCTGCTGCGCTTCTTCCTGAGTAGCCTTGGACAGAGATGTCGCTACGGTGTTCTGCACTGGCCCCCTTCGGAGCAAAGACGCCAGGGCACTCAGCAAACTCTCGACGACAGTAGCCTTTTCGTTGGCATCCTTTTCGGACATGCTCAGGAGGATGTCGCATGTCCTTGCTGCGGTGCGCTTCTTGGGTTCCGGTGCTTTAGTCGAATCGGACAACAGATTGAGCCACTGGCGCGCGGCTGTCATGATCTCGATGCCCTGATATTGGCAGATCAAGTCCTCGATGAAGGAGTAGACGAAAGGCTCGCCCTGTTCGTACCGCTCCACAAGCATTGCAGACACCGCGCCGAGGCAATCTAGTGGTTCGACAGCGTTGACCACCGTGGCGAAGAGATCAAGCCTACGATGCCGAGGAACATGCTCCCAAGCTGCGACAAAGGAGAGGAGCATCTCCGACACACCAGAAAGGATATTTTTGCCCTTCTCCTTGAGCGAAGTGGCGAGAGCCGGGACGATTTTGGCAATCGTCTGCTCGATGACATGAGCAGAGTAGGAATCGCTTTTCTGCAAGATTGTGGTCGACATGAATGTGAAGAGTGGCATGACGGAATGCAAGACGCTCTCCGGAGCCCAACCCGCGAGAGCACTGATAAGGAGGAGGGCTGTGTTGTGGACTTGTGTTGACGAGGACGACCGGAGACATTCAATGATCAGATCGGTCCGAATGTAGCTCGCATCGAGAGAAGTGTTTGCCTTGCTCCAATCATCCTGGTGTGAGACGATGGCGAGAAGAGCGTCGAGGATCATTGCGTGCAGGTACACCAGCTCAGACGATGACGCGAGTTTGAGACCGCGCAGCTCGGAAAGGAGGTAAAATAGCGGTTGCAAAAGCTCTGGTGCTTGGGGCTTGGACTCCTCCAGTAGCTCAAGAATTAACGTAATCTTGCGGATGGTGTTTTGCACCCATTCGGGATCAATCGATCGAGCTTGCACTGATTCGGAAGTCCTTCGCTGTCGTTTGGCTGCCGGAGGATGAGCTTGAACGTCGCTAATGTTTGGAAGTTCTTGAAGAATCCCTTCGAAAACCGTGGATGGGATTTCAAGTGCATGCAACGTTTGTAATGCCATGTCGCTGACATTCGCGCTGCTCGGAGCTTCGCCCAAAGCAAGAGTCACCAGCCAGTCTACCACTTCCCTTTGTTTCTCTGCTGACTTGACGGTGGCCCATGCGCGTTGTTGCTGTGTGAATGCGGCTTCGGCAATTCCTCGTCTCTGAGATTGCATGCAGAGGTCTCGTACCACCTTCATATCTTGTCCGGAGCAATGCCAAAGATTCTCCAGCAGAGCAGCATCCAACTCCCAAAGTCGCACTCCATCTCGCTCGCACGCACCCGAAAGGTCTGCTTCCGACTGAGAGAGCCAGTCTTTGAGGAATGGAACGAGATGGTGGAGTCGGGCCGAAGCCGCGTCTTTGTCGACCTTGGCGAGAATGCGCAGCAGACAGAGTTTCGTATGCAGTGATGCAGTCCTCGCAGCGTGATAGGCAAGAAATTCACAAATTACTGGCCGTTGGGCCTTGCTCAAGCCCTTCACCTTGTGGCCGTTGAAGAGTTTGGCAGTGAAGGTGATTAAGTACGTTTCATCCAGCATACAATCTTCAACTGCTTGCCCGATGCTTTGGAGCAGTGAATTGCAATTGGCATTGGACAGCCTCACGTGGTCGTCGGTTCGTTTCGCATCGTATAATTGCCCGGCCGGAGTGGACTCATCATTCCCCTGCACGAGCTTTGATTCCCGAGTCAATGACTCAAAGAGCATGGCTGCAGCTAGACGGACCCGTTTACTAGGATCGCAAAACGCTGCTATGAGGTAGGGGAAGAAATCTCTGAGGTCTAGCCCAGGGACGGAAATATCTGAAGTGTGGGCAGAGTTGTCCTTGATACGGCCATCGATTTGGGACTTGATTATTTGCAGCGCTCGGACTCTGGCCTTTGGATTGACGCTTGACGATTGTGTCGTCCACAGGCGTGCCAAAAAGCTGAACAAAGTTGGCGTCGTAGTCGATCCTGGGTGACGGAGCTGGCTTCGGTCCAAGAACTGCTCTGTTGCACTCTGTGAGGGCATGCTGGCTTCAAAAGCGCGGCTGTACAGTTGGAACAGGCTCGCTGGAGCTCCATTCCATTTCAGGAAGGAAAAGTGACTGGATGGAAGCGGTGGTAGCTCGTCGACAATCTTGCTCAAGTCCACCGTGTGCGAGGCCTGCTCTTCGATTTCCATTCTTTCGTCCAGCTCAACGCTTTCCGTTTGTGTTGTGGGGCCAGTAGGGCTTGCTTCCAGGAGGTCGACCAAACCAGCTCCCTGCAGTTCGGTTCCTTGATTCCGCGCGGCTTCAATGATCAATCGCCGACTATCATCAGCCTCGCCGAGTCTTCGAAGAATATCGACCAGCAAGTTGGACGTAGACTGGTCTTTGCAATCTTGAACTGCACCGAAGATTGCCTCCAGAACTCGAAGTGTCTGCTCACTCGACAGAAAGCGTTCGTCCAGGGTCCGCAGTACAACTTCCAGATGTGCAGGCTCTTCAATCTTGGAAGCAGATCGAAGTATACCCACCGATATCCCAGCAGCCAACTTGTCCACTCTTTGAGAGCTGGCTAGCTGTAAGAGATGGGGAAATGCAGCGGCGTGCAAGATGGAGCGCGTGATGGATTTGGGTAGCTGCGCATCCTCTTTCTCCTCCGCCAAAGTCGCCAAGCAGGACAAGCCCTCGAGAGTCGTTCGCGTGGTCCAAGAGCGAGCAACAGCCTGCATCAGCGCATCGATGGTGACATCCGAGAGGGAGGCCTTGCTGGCCAGAACGGTAATGATCATGCAGGCGGCCACGAATATTTCGTCCATGTCCGGCTTTTTGCTAATCTGCAGCGCATCTTGTATGACTGACAGAACTTTCAGCAGAATCTGCTCTTCTCGCTGGGCGCGGAGGTCTTGTCTGCCTGTCCGTGACGCATCGAGCATTGCATTGATGCTTTGCGCCACAAGGCTGGCCCAGTAGGCGAGGAGAGAGCTTGAAGCATGCCCGGCTCTTGCCAGACGAAGAACGTATGCGTTGAAAGCAACGAAGAAAGCGGAATTTGAGGTTGCAGCAGCGAGGACGGCATGTCTCGGTGGGCAGGCGAGGGAAGACAGGTATGGATGCAACCATTTCAAGCTGTCTGGAAGTGTGCGGTCGGTTGGCAGAATTGCAAGCAGGGCCGGCAGGAGGTGTTGATCGGCATGGTAGGGTAGGAAGGTCAAGACCAAGGCCTCGGTGTTGTGCTCGTGTACTCTCCATCTGCGCACCAGCCATTCCAACGTCTTTTGGGCCGGGGCAAGTAGCAGACGGGCTTGCAACAGCCCTAAGCATTGCTCCAGAACCCTATTCAGCTCTTCATTTTCGTGTTGGGTGAGCTCGCCGCGATCCACGCCCTTGCTGCCATCGCTAAAGAGGTTGTTGCGGAAGGTGGAAAAACGGAGATCGAGCTGGCACAGTTCTTCGAAGCCCTCGGTGCAGAGGAGGAAGATGTCGTCAAAGGATTGTCGCGCAGCATCGGCGGGTTCGAAGAGGAGGGATTTGGCGTGTTGCGCCTTCTGGGCTTTGAGATCGAGTTGATGTGTAGATTTTGCAGCAATTTGCGCGAGTTGCTGCTGCAAGACCGTCGTCATGGCTGTGAGGAGCTTAGACGAGGGAGTGGATGGAGGGGGTTGTGCGCGCAGCTCGCCGCATGTCAAAGCGGCATGTTTGGTTTGGAGGAGATGGATTTTTTGGAAATTTGCGATGCAGTCGAAGTCGCCGCAGGGATATTCCTTATCGATAAGCTTCACGAGTCATGCAGACGGACGTCAGTGGAGGGAGTGCAGCTTCACACTTCCTTCACTCACTTGTATCCATCACAGAAGACTGGAAAGATGTCTCATCGCACGCATTCCACAATACCATGCGCGCGTAGAGTACGAACGCAGAATGCCTGCTTCCGACAACCCCGCGGTGCCCAAGTTTGGCAGCTTCAAAGGCAGGGAACGAAAGCGAGTGAGAGATGAGTCGGGCGATACCGACAAACACTCGCGACCTCGGCCATCACACAAGGACCAAGATACAGCGAGGGTTCGACACACACGCACAGACAAGCATGGTGGCAAGTCTGCCGAAGTAGGCTCGCGAAAGCCATCCCGAAGTCAATCTCCGGGACGGCCTACCGACTCTGCGCTCTTCGTGGTGGATGTTCGAGGCGATTCCAAGATCATCCAATTTGGGGGACTGCATCGCTACGACATCCCATCATATCACCGTGTCGGAGCCGGTTCCGTCATTGGAGCGTCACCGAGCGTGAAAATCGATCGAGATGGTCTCACTGAAAAGGATGTTGCGTTCCGTCGGACCAATGCACACCACCGAACAAACCTGACGACACTTGAGAGGAGGGATGAATCACACCGTCCTGGCTTTGAAGATGCGCGTTCAGCCTCAGCATCCTACGTCGGTGATGGGGAGTCGCAACAAGACTATCTCAGCTTCAGACGGAGGCGGAGCTCCAGCGCGCGGCCCGAGGGGCAAGGTATTTGGGCTCTGATTGAAGAGCCAACACTATTGGAGGAGGGTGATTCTTCTCATTGAGCTCCGGTCGTTCAACCTGGAACGAACAGATGTGTTGCATATCGTCCGCTGCTTGTACTCGCTCGTCGAGACTAATCCTGCCGAGGCGAAAATGCGTCCAAGGGGGTTCATTGTTGTTTCAATCTATATCTCGCAAGTCACACTTCTCATCGATACGCCGGTGCATGTAGAGTAGATCGCTTCATCTCGCTGCATCTCGTCTTGCTCGTTTCGACCGGCAATGGCTTACCTAAGCCCAATCATCTCAACTTGAACCTTGCGCGGCTCCGAGGAACAACTTGAACTTTGGAAGGCCTCAAGTTTCACGCGGACCAGGGCCGGCCAATGGCCTCCAGCGAGCACCCGTCGGTCGCTGCCGTCTTCGAGGTCGTCTTTGACAAACGGGTTGGGTGAGTGCACCTGGCCAATCGACCTGATCGCCGCTAACACCGCCCAAGCCACACGGTCTCGTGGAAGCGCAACCTGCCCGATGTCTCCCTCGATGGAGTGGAGTACAAGTGCTTGCCGTCGGGCTTGCATGGAGTCCGCGAAGATCTCGTGTACTTTGTGCATGGAGCGTACGCTGGAGTAAGCGCGTTTGTGCTGGGTGATGCGGACGAACAACAGAGGAACGCCAACTTTGTCGCTGTGGGTGCTTTGGTGCCGTTGAGCTTTGGGAGGTTGGGCAAGAGCTGGATACATGCAGCAGCCCTGAGGGAGCTGGCACGGGAACGTGTCAGAGATGCACAGAGGTCGCAAGGACTAGAGCAGTTTTGGAAGGAGAACAAGGGAGAGAATTCCGGCGATGGCACTCCGGTCTCCCCTTCAGCGGTGCGAAGAGCATCACTTCCTGTCACCGCCATCGACGCAAATCGGAAGAGAAAGCGAGCGACGTCGGATGCTAGTGGCAATATGTTCCCTGCCATGCAAGCTTTCCCCCCCGACCATCCTGCGGTTTCGATGTTCGCCCTCCTCGACATGTTTGGCCCCCTCATCTTTCCCCTGCATCGCGCCACCCTCCTTCGAAAGCGAATCTTACTCTTGACCACACCTCCGGTGCAAGAGAGTTGCAACTTTGTCTACCTCCTCTCCATCCTTTCCAGCATCCCTCGTTTCCTTGCAGACAGTCTTCCACCAGAAAGCGAGTTGGCCCTACGGATACAGACTCTCTTCAGCGTCGGAGTCCACGACATTCCTTTTCTGGGAGATGAAAAGAGGAGGGAGCGATGGCTCGCGTGTACGACGGACGATATACTTGAGGAGAAGAGGGACTTGTATGATGTCTTTGTCAGATTGCCATCGCATACCGGCCCAAGCTATGAATGGCCTCGGATACGGACTGCCGACGGTAAAGATATCAGAGCAACCCAGCGGGACTTGCGAAGGTATCGACTGCTCCGCGCTGAGCTGGATCGCACTGTCCCTGCCTACCAGGATGATCCCGAGGAAGCCAGCAGCGACAGCGGTGGAGCATCGAGTCCACTCATGCGTGCATCTACGAATGCTCTCGTTGAAGAAGCTAAGCATACTCGGCCAGGTGACAGCACCATATGTGAGCCGGTCTCATGGACTGCCATGGCCTACAATGGGTTCATGTGGTGGGCATCGGCGGGGGAAATGGAGGCTTGGGAGAACGAGGAAGCACGGGCGGATCGGCAACTGCTGGAAGAACTTCCCGAGATGGAGGATTTGGCACAACACATGGCTACCAGCTCGTCGGGTGATGTGCAGGGGGGAGAGCCGCAGGTTCGGCTGAAGATGGTGGCAGCAACGGTCTTGACGGCGTACTTCCACCACATGACCGCGGACATTTTGCAGCCGTTGATAGATGCGGTGGAGGAGGCGGATGATGCGACGGAAGAAGGGGTGGCAGATGCCGCGATTCACATCTCGAACGAGGATATGCGTGCGATGGGGTTGGACTCGTGGAGTGCTGCAGACCGGGAGTTCGTGGCGGAAGCATTGCGGCTGTATTTTGCCCGGGAATCAAAGATTGAGGAGGGCGGGCTGAACATTTGCGGTGTCAGAGTGTGCTAGATCTGAGAGTTGTCCACGACGGGATGATCTGGTTGAAGGGTGCTGAAATTCAATTGAGGCTGCGGGGAGTAAGCGTGCATCTTTCGTGTTGCGGGGTAGCGCGTGAAATTTGTGGAGCGCGCTCTCGCGCTTGGTGACAGCCATCCATCACCAAATGTTCTGTCCTAGCGAGAACTGGACGAACGATGCCTCCAAAGAAAGAGGTCAAAGAGGCTGTGGTTTATCCGGCATCGAAGAGAAAAGCCCCACCCTTCAAACCTCAGCGACCCTCGAAGATCCCTCGAAACCCCTCGACGGACGCGGAAAAGCAACAGGCACGAAGCAAGCCAACAGCACCCAGACGGAAGAAGAAAGTGGTGCCTCAAGTGGACGAAGAAGAGAGCAGCGATGGCGGGGAAGTGCACAAAGCCAAGGCCGTTGATCTCAAAAGCGACAGCGACTCGGACGAGGAGCTCGATGAGAACCCTCTCGCACCCCAACGCCGACCTACCAAGCCACAGGCACAGATGACGTCCAAACGGAAAGACTCCTCCCGCGAATCGCCCGTATCTATTCCACACGATCTATCGACGTCGACGATTCCCGACGCACCGCCTGCGCTCAGCCAATCGGACGACATCATCGCTATCCCCCAACCCCTCCTCGTCCGACTCTTACACGAGCGCTTCACCGACAAGAAGACCAAGATCGACAAGCACGCTGTGCAAGTCCTGCAGAAATACCTCGAGGTCTTCGTGCGGGAAGCGATTGCTAGAGCGCAGCTACAGAAGAAGGAGGATGCCGAGAAGGTGGATGCAAGGGGCGAGGTGGATGTGAATTGGCTGGAGCTGGAAGACCTTGACAAGGTTGCTGCTGGCATGTTGCTGGATTTCTAGACCATGCAGTGGCTCGGTGGTGGCCTGCGAATACAGAGGCTACGCTCTATGAGACATTGATGATATGCCATGAAATCGGAGAAACAATGCTGTTGCGCGCTCGTCGTTCATTGAGTCCTCGTCTGATGATCGCCTTTCGCACTCTCCCCGCCCGGCCATGGCTTTCTATTCATCTCGTGTACCCAGCTTGTAACAGCTTCTGCTTCGCCAACCACATCGTAGATCATCACTGCGGTCACCGGGCGGAAAGCGTATTGTGCTTGGAAGGGTTCATTCCATTCATACTATAATGCCATCTATATCGTAAGACGGTTGCGGACACTCCTTGCAAACGTGATATGGAGCTCAGGCCTCAATTTCCCGCAGTGGACCTGTAGTAGTGGTGACTCCCCCCTTCTTCTCATCAACGACAACTCCACTCGACTCCACGCCTTCAGAGCTGGAGCTGTCGGAGATGGAGGCCATGTGCTTGGTCTTTGGCTTCCTCAGCGGCCAGTGACCATGCTTCTCGAAGTAGCGCATACTCCAAAAGGCAATCATGACGCCAATCCAGTACACGTTGTACGATATCACCGACCCGTACGTCGCCGAATTCTCCCAGCCGAAGATGGAGTTGAGAATACCCCAGATGCCTCCGCCGTTGACCTCGGCGTTGCAGCAATTGACATGCCATACGCTCTGTTTGATGTTGTATGACCCTGGCCCAGATCCCAAAGCAGCGGCGTCACTGCCGGTAACCTTGTTCCAGGCATGAATCTCGAACGCCCATACGGCTTTGGAGAAGAGGCCTGTAGTGGTCAGTATTGGAGTGATGACCCTTGGCGGCGTGGATGACATACCGGCTGCGACGAGGTACAGGAAGCATGTTGAGATAATCAAAAAGATCTGCAGCTTGCTTGATGTGCCGCCGCTAGGAGTGCGTCAGCATGGACGTAGTACCGAGTGTGGTATGAAGAGACTCACCGGTAGATCAAGTAGCCAACGGCACAGCCCGCACCAAGTCCGCACACCACGGCGAGGGGGAACGAGGAAGCTGGTAGCGACAAGCCAACACCTCCGATGAACACAACAGCTTCCAGGCCTTCTCGAAGGACGGTGATGAAGGGAAGCAAGAACATGGCGTATTTCTCACACCACAATTTGAAGCGACTGCCGGCGGAAGCTTTTTGCTTCACCTTCTGCTTCTCCAACGCTTTGGCAAGCTTCACCCTCCATTTGTCTTGGAGCTTTGAGACGCGCAGGAGAGCCGCACCCACGACCGAGATGATGACGGTGGCGATAAGACTGAACGTGCCCTCCCAGATGTCCTCGGTAATGGAGAAGGTGTCCTTGTGGAGGGTGTAGAAGCCACCGATCATGCCGCCCCCAATGGCGAGGCAGAGGATGAGGCCGCAGCCGATGCCAGCCCATACTTGTTTGCGAAGTTTGCGATACGTTTCACGGTCTTTCTCGGCGCCAATGGAGTTTTTCAGCAAGGCGAAGAGAATCGACACGATGATCACGCATTCGAGGCATTCTCGAAAGCAGATGAAGAAGACTGTTGCAGGTGTTAGCAGTTGACGGGGGGGTCAGAGGGTGGTCTTCACTGACTTGGGACGGCGAACACGTTCTGTGTCATTGTGAGAACTCGTGATTCACCCTGGAGAAGACGTGTCGGGGTCGATGTGGTCGAGCGAGTGAAGCAGATGGAGGATGTGAAGATCAGATAAAAAGATCTTATCTGATGGGATCTCCCGAGGAGATTGGCCTGCCGGGGGAAGGAGATTCGCACGGCAAGTACCACGGCCGATGACGGACTGGAGGAAAGTGGAGATGAGATGCGGGTGAATTCGCTAGTACGGCCCACTCGCACCTCTTCGGGCGGGGGCCAAGGTCAACTGACTTTGCTGTCCGGCGGGAAAAAGGAAGCCACGTCTCTTGATGACAAGCCGAGGGGCGGTGTGGATAGGCAGCTGGTGTAGGAGACGCTACGTACACTCTAAGATCTCTCGGGCCAGCACGCCATCTCGCGATTCCATCAAATGCCGTGCTTCGCTTGGGCACAGATTCGAGCGGGGATGAGGGGACGTTGCCAATGCGTCAAAGCTTTATCAGATCCGCTCTTGCCAGAACTCTAAAAAACTTCGAGGGACCGCATTTGGCCAATCAACACGGAGTATTCCGCTGCGGCATTTTGATCAGATATGATCTGATTGATAACAATATCAAACTGATTACCCTCACGCGGGCGTCTACACTTGCGGCGAAGGTGCTCTGAGCGTTTGCAACACGCAGTATTCAAGCCATATACTCCGTACGGGGGGACAATCTTCTCCCACGCGAGCACTTTCCCTTGGCACCGCCGGATGACAGGATCCCGAGTGAGCTCCATCAAGCGCTGAAGGAGACATCTCTCAGACCACTTCGCCCGCCGGCTCCCCTCAACTACATCATCTCATCGCACCATTGCCAACCCCATTCCGGCCACCTCCGTGTTTTCGGTCAAGCTTCCTTGATCGGGAGGTGATCACACCTTGGCTTCAACCTTTTCTGGCCTGGTCCCTGCTTGTTACCGAGCTTGTCGGCATCTTCGCCTCTTGCAACGTGGAGCTTATCAGATTCTTCTCTGATCTCCGATATTCGGCGACCTGCTCCTCACCCTCATCCCCCTCGGCCAGTTCCCCCTTCGCAAGATCTTATCAGATCTTATCAATCTCGCGACGTCTGCACCGCTTCGTCTACCGCGCTCTCATCAGGCCTTCTTCGTCACAACGGCTCCATTATAGCCATGGCCATTTCACTGTCCAACTTCCTCTACGACTTACTCCTGCTGCTGCTCCCCTTCGGACTCATAGCGGGGAGCAATGCGCAAAGCCAGACATACACTTACGATTGGAACGTGAGCTGGGTGAACCGAAACCCGGATGCTCTGGCTGAACGCCCGGTGATTGCCCTCAATGGAGAGTGGCCGTGGCCTCTGCTCAACATCACCAAAGGAAGCCGTGTTGTCGTGAACTTGCACAATCAGGTATGTGAAGGCGATGCTGCTTGCAGGGGCGTGCTCTGATGTCAGTCGCAGCTCGGCAATCAAAGCACCAGCATTCACTTTCACGGGCTGTTCCAGAATGGCACAAATGATATGGATGGCCCAGTTGGCGTGGTGCAATGCGATGTTCCGCCAGGTCGTTCAATGACGTACAACTTTACGGTCAGTTTGTTCCATACGCGTGTCAACGCACCAACTCACACCCTCTAGATTGACCAACCTGGCACGTTCTGGTACCACTCCCACTCCAAAGGGCAATACCCAGACGGTGCTCGAGGCCAGTTCATCGTCCACGATCCGGACAGCCCGTATCTTGGGCAATACGCCGAAGAGGTGGCCTTTACGTTGACGGACTGGTACCACGATGAAGTGCAGACCTTGTTGCCTCAATTCGTCAGCTACAAGAATCCCACCGGTGCCGAGCCGATTCCCAACTCGGCGCTCATGAACGACACGCAAAACATCACCGTGTCCGTCCAACCGGGCAGGACATATTTCTTCCGCGTTTCAAGCGTCGCCGCGTTCGTTGGGCAATACTTTTGGATTGAAGAACATGAGATGACCATCATCCAAATCGATGGGGTGTGGACGAAGCCGGCCAAGGCGAATATGATATACCTGGCATCGGCTCAGCGTTGTGGCTTTTTGGTCACGATGAAGGATGATACATCTCGCAACTACGCCTTTGTGGGCAGTATGGACGAGGTAGGTGTTGTTCTTCCGTCGTGTTGCTCCCAGATGCTAATGATTGCAGACGTATCTTGACAAAATTCCTCCAGCGCTCAACCCGAATGTGACGGGTTGGTTGGTGTACAATGATTCCGCTCCCAAACTTCCCGCAACCAACCTTACCGCCTGGGATGTCTTTGACGACATGACGCTGGTGCCGTACAACGACCAGCCTCTTCTGGAGAATGTCGGCACGGTTGTCACCCTCGACCTTCAGATGGAGACGCTGGGTAACGGGGCCAATTAGTATGTGAACCCTCCCACACATGCCACAACTTCCACTGACTCTTGCAGTGCCTTTTTCAACAACGTCTCATACGTCACCCCCGTGGTGCCAACGTTGTACACCGTCCTCAGTAGTGGCGCCGCAGCCACCAGCCAGGAGATCTACGGAGCATACACCAACACTTTTGTCTTCAACAAGGGCGATGTGGTGGAGATTGTGCTGAACAGCGCAGATTCGGGGAAGCACCCCTTCCACTTGCATGGGCACGAATTCCAGGCAGTTCATCGTTCCCCGCCGCACGAGGGCAAATTTGATGCGAACCAGACGCACAACTTTCCAGTAAGCCCGATGCGTCGGGATGTGCTGATGACCCAGCCCGATGGGAATTTTGTCATTCGATGGGTGGCCGATAATCCTGGTGAGTGGCGCTCTTGGGGTACATGAGAATGGATGCGCTGACACAAGAACAGGTGTGTGGTTCTTCCATTGCCACATTGACTGGCATCTGGTCACCGGACTGGCGGCGGTGATGATTGAAGCGCCACTGGACCTTCAGCGAAACCTGAAGGTGCCGCAACAACACTACGACAATTGCAAGGCATTGGGCGTGCCTTTTGAGGGCAACGCCGCCGGCAACACGGTCGACCTTTACGACTTGACCGGGCAGAACAAAGACGTGCCCCGCCTGCCCAGTGGGTTCACAGCCAAGGGATATGTGGCGATTGTGTTTAGCGGCCTTTGTGCCGTGCTCGGAATGGCGGTCATTTCCTGGTGAGTGAAGATGATGGATCTGATGACGGAAGTGAAGTTGGCTAATCAATTGATAGGTATGGAGCGGCGCCACTGAGTTCGGCAGAGCTTGCATCGGCTAGGAGTTTCATCGCTGAAGCGGAAGGGCAGAGCAATTGAGGAATTGTGTCGGGAGAAGATTCGGGCCCGTATTTGCAGGCAGCGTTGCACGAGAGTTTGATAGTAGGCAGTATCACGCAATCTGTCATACCGAGAGGGGGGGTGTACCGCATTTCTTCGAGTCTTCGGATGGGTCAAGGTGGTGATGAGCGGCGGGACATGTTCTAGGGTTCTTATCTAGCGCAACCTTAACCACAGCATTGGAGCGGCTACTGCGGAGCCCCTTCCCGGCACATCCAATGAACTGCAGGCGCGGTGGAATTCCGTGAACAACCACTTCCCTTTGCAGAGCTCCTTCCGTTTGGCAATTGACGATCATGTGACGCAAGTAGGCCGGTGAATGGAAGGAATCCCTCATCGGGACGGTGTGTGATTAACCACTTCCTCGATTATTGGCAGCAAAACGGACCCCACGGTTACTGCCGGAAGCGGGCGCTTCCACGGCACGCGGCGCCGGCGCCCTCCTTTTAGCGGCCGAAGCATCTGCAGGTGAAGCTGTGCAATTCAACCCACCCGCGAAAGCTTGAGGCAAAGATTCTCGACAAGCTGTGCGTGTGCCGCACTCGTGCAGACACCACGCCCAATCTAATCGCGAGCAGGAGCACAGTTGCCTCCACACTGCCCCCGCAGACGGGAGTGCAAGCCAAGTCCAACCGTGGTTGTGTGCAAACTGGGGTGAACACTGGCGAGCGCTGGACGGCATTTATTAATTGCGCTCCAACAACCTCGCCTGCCCACCCTGACTTCACCCCCTCTCTCTTCCCTCGATTGGCGTGGATCAATGTGTCGCTCGCCGTGAAGACGTGCCCCCGCGACGCGCACCCTCGGAGCCGCTTCTTCGACATGCCTGCCCATCACACCCTCATCGAGACGTATGGCCAGCGGTCAGAACGGCCAGGCCTCACGCCATTGGCCACCTACCTGCTGCAATTGATGCACTTCAAGAGGACCAACCTCTGTCTCTCCGCCGACGTTTCCACGACTGCGGAGCTCCTGCAACTCGCCGAAGAGGTCGGCGATCAAATATGCATCCTCAAAACCCACGCAGACATCATCAAGGACTTTACAGATCGCACAGCTTCTCGTCTGGCCGAAATCGCACGGCGGAGGCAATTTGTCATCTTTGAGGACCGCAAATTGGGAGACATTGGGAGTATGTTGCGACTCTGTGTGAGGATTTTGGAACAGACTGTTGACGCGCGACTGCAGATACCGTTCAACAGCAGTATATTGGCGGAACTCTATCCATCGTGCGCTGGGCTCATATCGTCAATGCACACCTCTTCCCCGGACCCAGCATTATCGATGCTCTGGCAGAGGGTGCAAAAAAGGCCATTGCTGCCTACAATACTTCTGTGCAGACCAACATCTCCGCTTCGCCCGCACTATCACTGGATGGAGCTGCGGACGACCGATCGGTCAGCAGCCGAGGGTTTGATTCGGAGGAGCACGAAGCCGCGTCCGAGGATGAAGAGAGCTCAGGTATTGAGGAGGAGACCGAGGAGGAGCGACTGGGGCGGAAGAACTCCGTGGTCTCGGTCAGCACCACCATCAGTACCAAGACAGAAGCCATAAGTCCGCAGCCCAGTTTCCGGCCATCCCTCTCCCGCGGTGCATCGGGAGACAGCGACGTCGAGGAGGAAGAAGTCGATCTGGAGGAGCTAGGTCCGCCGCCATTCTACCGATCGCTATTGCTTCTCGCCCAAATGTCCTCCAAGGACAACTTCTTCACCCCTCAATACACCGCCGCTTGTGTGAAGCACGCGCGCGCAAATCGAGATTTCGTCATTGGCTTCATTGCGCAGGAGTCGTTGAATGTGGAAAGGGAAGACAACTTCATCACCATGACGCCGGGCGTGCAGCTGGCGGCAGGCAGTGACGCCATGGGACAGCAGTATAATACGCCGCACAAGGTGATTGGCGAGGCCGGTTCGGATGTGATTATCGTCGGTCGGGGTATTCTGAGTGCCATTGACAAGCGGCGAGCGGCGCATGAGTATCGCAAGCAGGGCTGGGCGGCGTACGAGGCGCGAATCAAGGCGGGACGGAAGCGGTCGAGATAGGCGGTCGATACCCACAAAAGCAGGGCGGCGATAGACGTAGACTCCTAACGCCACGCTCAAAAAGAAGCCCATTGATTATTCACTCCTCCATGTCCTCATCATCCGGCGTTCTGTCAAGCGCATTTGCCACCGCTTCGATGCCTTCCACCTCGTCGCGCCCAATCCTTCTTCCAACTGCCGCGCCGGCCGTTGTGGAGTCCTGAACATCGACCCCTCTTCTTTGCAGCGCTCGTCCCGACTGCGTCTCCACGTATTGCATGCGCTTCAGGCTTGTGCTGTCTTCGGTTGATTGGCGAGCGTTGGGAAGGGTATGGAGAGAGGCTTTGATGCTGTCAATCATGTCTCGAAGGGCGGGAAGTTGTTTGACAGCGTATTGCACATTCTGACTGAACGACTGCGGCTGCGCATTCTTTGAAGATGGCTGCAAGGAGGCCAAAAAGGCGAATGGTGATGCTGGGTTTTTGCCGCCGAGGGTCCTGTGTAGTTTCGACAACACTGCTTGATTTCTTGCCTCTTCCGCCTTGAGCATGTTGTTGAGTTTGATCGTCTCGTATAGTTTCCTTCTCTCCAATTGCACTTGCTCTGGGGTTGGTGCGACTTGGGAAGGTGAGATGTCGAGGTTCTTGTAGTGTTCCAATCGCACCCATTCCGCCAGCTGCTCTTCCTCGTGACCGACGCTCAGAATGTTCCGCAATGTGTAGATCTCAAACTTGTCAAAGTCCTTGTCGATTGTCGCATTGAGTAGAGTTTCCAACTGTACAATTCCATTCTCAATCTCCGTCTGTTTCGCTTCCTGCACGGCTTCGGGGGAGAGGGCGGAGTTGAGGTCGCGTCGGAAACCGAGCACTTCGGGATCGGTGTTGCTCAGGCCTGTTTCGACGGCATTAACGGCTTGAAAGGCGACCTCGTTGACGGTGTTGATGATTTCGTCTAGCAATGTCTGCTCGCGGATGGTTAGTGCTGGGAGGTGGAGACGCGCCGGAAGGGCCGACTTGCCAATGGTGTGTAGCGGAAGTGTTCAGTAAGGAGCGCCGTCGCCATCTGATTCGAAACCGCCATGGTTCCATGCGAGATTGAGGTGGAGGGTTGATTGAGAGTCGTCGGCGCACGACGCACTGGGGAGATGTAAACAATGCCAAGACGTCATGACTAAGCGAGCGTCTCCAATCCAGTCTCCAACTCTGACCATCACTTCTATACATCCACGCATTGCCGCCTATCGTCGACATCATGTTCTGGCCTTATCCGTGAGTCGAGAGGCTGCGGCTTGGGTTACGACTTCACCATGGCAGAAGATGGGCCCCGGACGGAGGAAATCTTGCCCATCGCCGCGCAAGGTGATCTTCTCCTCCGAGTCGAGTATGGCACCGCCGACTCGCCGGCTATCTATTCGTTCCGGGTCGATTCGTCTGTACTGAAGAGCCATTCCAAGTACTTTGATCGCCTGCTCCAGAACGATCGATTCAGCGAGGGTACTGCTATTCGCGTGCAGCATGACCGGCTAGTGGAGCAATATGGTCAGCTCACAGCCGCCCCGTCTTCCGAGCTGCCCGCCATTACAATTGTAGACGTCGGGCGGATCTCTGCCGTGCGGGCTATCGATGCGCTCGTGTCCGACTTTCTTTCAATACTCCACGGCGACGAAATTCAGGCCTCTCCGCCTGTTCCCAATCTCGCCAACCTGGCGATCGTTGCCGACAGATTCGATGCTTTGGACGTCGTCAAGAGCTACGTGAAGAGGAAGAAGATACTGAGGGCGCTGGATGGGAAGACAACGGCAAAGGTTGATGCGGGGCTGAGTGAAGAGAAGGTCCGACAGCGCTTGCTGGTTGCCATATACTTTGACTACCCGCCCTGGTTGGAGAAATACAGTGCCCGACTGATCATCAAGGGCTGGGTGGGGAACGAGATGGACACATCCAGTCCTTTGTGGTGGGACCTGCCTTCACGGGTCGAAGAGGAGCTCATGGTCCGGCGTGACGCCGTCCTCAACACCATACAATCTGTTCAAGCACATTTCTTGACGTTGTATACGTCCCGCCAGCAGCGCTGTCGACTCGGCTACGAGAATTCGGTACAGTGCGACTCCTTCCAGTTGGGCGAGATGATTCGCTTCTTTACGCGCATTGGTACTCTTGATCTTCAAGGGACGCTTCTACCGACGAACGATCCGGCGGTGCCCTACACCGGAGACATCAACACCCTGCTAGAGAGCATGCGACAGATTCCGGAGTATCAAATTGATCGCTTCCATACGCACTGCGGGATTCGGACAGGCTTGCTACCCATCCTCAGCGTGCTCGAAGCATATCTCCAACGGATCGGAATTTGTGCCGAGTGCTGGCAGGAGGGCCGGAGAGAGTACTCGTGGTTGGAGCAGAAGCCAGCGTTTATTTGGAAAAGGCAGGATTTACAGTCCAAGTTTCAAGGGCATGGCAATCGCCATTCTGCCGTTCGGGAGCTGTTCACCGCGGCGGAGAGGCACTGGACTTGAATGATGAGAATCACGCTCTGTTCCTGCCACTCTATCGTTTAATGTTTATGGATAGGTCCCTGTTGTACAGCCATAATACATCCCAAACGACTCATGCCACCGAGAATCCGATCACTTTGCAATTTCGACGCCGCCCACGGCTCCGATCACCCTGGGGAGAATGTCAGTAATTGTGATGAGATTCGGGGGGGAGGGAGGAGGGGGTACCTCTTGATGTCGCCGTAGATGGCGAATTGACCAGCGGTGAGAGTACCGACCTGTGGACACATATGTTAGCCGTATGCCAGATGAGAACGCATTCAATGTCCCTTACCATGACCAGACGCGCTCCCAATCCACCAAAGCTTCCCTTCAATCCAAGCTCTTTGGCAATCTTGATCAATCTGCTGGTGGTGCCTTCACCCGGAAGACCCTTGGTCTTGTTGATCTTGGAGAGCATGGTGTCGGCAGGCTGAGAGACAATGGCGGCGGCGAAACCAGCAATCAAACCCGAGCCAAGATTGACCGCGGTGTTCATGCCGTTGGAGGCGGTGGCCTTGTCAACGTAGTTTTGGTAGATGGATTCGGCGACCTTTTCGTAGACGACGAACTTGGCCATGGTGTAGGGGACCCTGGTGCGTGTCAGTGGATGTTTGTGGTGAGGAAGAGTGATGGAGCGTACTGCTTGAACAGAATGGGACCGAAACCGGAGTAGAATGCACCGAAACCCTCAGTCTTTGCGATTTTGGTGAATCCACCGATGAGGCCGTTTGCAAAGGTTGGTTCGGAGACGAGACGGATACGGGTGGCTTCGAGAGGGCACAGGGCAATGTCGGCGAAGAACTCGGCGCCTGGAATGGTCAGCCTGGGGGAGGTAGTGTATTGTCTGCTCTTGACGTACAAGCAGAGCTTGCCAAGTACACGGCTGTGCGGTTGTTCTTTGCGTTCTCGTAGCCAAACAGAGAGATGGACTGCTGCTTGAAGAACTCGTATCCACCAAACTTGAAGGCGCCCTGGAGGAAGTAACCGGCGAAGGTGGGACCGGCACCGGTGAGGAGGGCACCAGCACCTTCGCTGGCAATGACCTGGCGGAAGCCACCGATCATGCCGCGGTTGTATGTCGCAGGGTCGAGCTGGATGCGGGTTTTGACGCTGTAGGGGGATGTCAATTAGCCAATGGCTGTCGAGTGAGGGAGTGAAGGACATACACATCGACGGGCGTAAGGCAGCCATGGGTGACGGAGCAGCAGACGGCGCCCGCAAACGCGAATCGGGAGTAGAGGTCAACGCCGGACAGCTTCTTGGGTGCAACAGCAGCGTCCACCTGCTGCTTTGCGTCTTTGAGTGCTGCACTCATCTTGGCGGTGGGTGAAAGAGATGGGAGTGGGTAATTGGCAGGTGATGATGGGGACCGAGTCCGTAGAATGTCGTGAGTGGAAGTGAGAGGTTGGGTGTTGTAGCGGAGGAAGTAGGAAACAATTTCCCAGAATAAAGTTTGTCGCAATGCCAGGCACGGAAGCCGCAGCCAATCAGCGCCCCTCGTGGCCGCGGAGGTTCAGCGGCGCGGCAGAGATGAAGGCCATGTATTGCATGAGCATGAATGGCACTGTGAGTGCATATCTGATTTGAATGATTCGACGAACACAACGTTCCTTCAACGTCTGGCTGATGCCTCCGTCATCCATGTCCCCGAGCAGGTCCGTACCTGGTAGTCTCTCATCTCCATCAATGTCAGCAAAATGGGATTCGGCCTGGAATTCGCCTGTCCCCTCCACGCGTACGACCTTTGCCAGTGGCCTGCATGTCTCTCACCGCTGAATCTCGACGAAGTTCCTCCGGTCCTCTGACTACATGCTCAAGTCGCACCGCCAGCCAGCATGAATGGACTGCGTTCACGGAACCATTTGCCTCGCCAGACGAAGAGAACTGGAGCAAGACTCAGCAACAGAGCAATCATCCCCAGTAGAGTACCCGCCCAGTACGGGTGTAGATCCGTGTACAAGCGCTCCGTAGAGAGTGGCAGAAATCCGGCCACAATACTCTCACCGGCGGCAACAGCACTGATTGCACTACCGACATACGAGGATGCCGAGTATAAATCTGTAATGTACTCTGTCCCGGTGAACACCACCACCTGGATGCCGAATCCTACCAGCCCGAGGCCGATTGTTGGCGCCACCCACGATATCGAGGCCCTTGCCGCCCAGGCGTAGATGAACATGCCGCCGACAATGCCGATGACCGACGCAGGAATAGCAATGTACAGCCGTGCTTCCGGGACAGGGCCCGATTCACGTTTCTCATTGCGTCGGAACAGACGACCGCCGTACAACGTTGCCAGCCAGCCAACGATTTCCCCAATGGACACGGCGATGAGGGTGTAGTTGGTACTGCCTTCCGACCAGCCGTAGACGTTGTGATAGACCTGAGCCACGGATTGAGTCAAGAAGAAGACGGTTCCAAAGCTGAAAGCGCTCCACAACGTGATTGCGAAAAGGACGGGCTCGGTGCAGACGAGGAATAGCGGACGGGTGGCCGATCTCCAGACCCGTTGTAGAATAGATGAGGCGCGCTTCCCAAGGGTTCTGGGGTTTCCTGGGCCTGCGCTGGCCTGGTGCCGATTGCGATGGCGAATGAGGACTTTGATTCGTGTCTCTTCCAGCAGAAAGTAGAGCAGCGGCAGAAGGCTGCCGTATATCACGAGTTGGATGTAGAAGATCCATCGCCAGCTGTCCAAATATTCGAGTGCTCCGGCGAATATCGGAGGTCCAATGGTGCTTCCGAGCAAATACATCAAGATGTAGAGTGAAATGGGCAGGTTTCGCTCCTCATCCGTCGCCCACATATCCGGGATCATGCTGCTGATCGTATTGGCCAGCAACGCTGCACAGCCGCCAGAGAAGAATCTCGTCACAACCAGAGTGGCAAAGTTTTGGGCCACAGCTTGAGGCACGATTGTGAGCAGGAAAATTGCGTAGAAAACCAGGAACCCAGTACGCACGCCCAGGTCTTCCATCAATGGCAGAAGCACGATAATTCCCAACGCACCGCCGGCGGACCAGGACGTCACAAGCCAGTAGGAGTTGGGGAATGGCGCATCACTGATTCGAAACGCCGCATCGATTTGCGAGCTCGCTGCCGTGATAGAAGTCCCATTGAGCGTGACGAGAAAGGTTGCCGCCAGAGCTGTGCAAGCCGTCGTCCATTTACGCCGGGGTGTCCATTTGGTGGGCGAAAGAGCGGAATCGCCTTCATCGTCCCGACCACTTGGGCGAGCATTTCTACTCCGGGCCATGCTTGATGAAGTCCATGCTATCTGGTACCTCTTTGCGACGGTCGTGAACCATGTCTAACAGCCCTTGAAACTCTTGAGGTCTGGCTTAAAGTTCGCATCATCGGAAAACGCCGAGACCGAAACCGCATCCTTCAAAACCTACTCAAGCATAAAAGACTCAGCCGCACGTTGCTTACCTTTTCTGATGGCGAAAACCATACACGATAAAGCTTCCTTTCCTGTTGATTCCCACAACACCGAAGCCAGATCGCGGAATGGAGAGTGACCGTCCTATTGCCATCATCGGCGGCGGCCTCGCTGGTCTTGCCCTTGCGCGAGGCTTCGAGCGTGTGGGCGTGCCTTACAGGATATTCGAAGCCACGGAGAGATTCTCGGAAATCGGAGCAGGCATCAGCTTTCTACCAAACGCAATACACGCGATTAACCTGATCGATCCCAATCTGTTCAAGTCTTTCGAAAGCCACATCACGTACGACGAGGATCCGGAGGTCAGCCAGCTGCGCATCCGGTGCGGAGAGAAGCAGCTGGGGGACTATCAATTCGGCGATTCGATTATCAACCTAGGCAAGTTTGGGAAAGATGATAAGGGAAGGTGCGGCGCACATCGCGCACGAGTCCTGGACGAGCTGGTCCACCACATACCTCCTGGAGTGGCGCGATTCAAGAAGCAGATGGTCGATATTGTTGAGCTAGATGGAAAGGTCGAGGTCCATTTCGAGGACGGCACTCATGAAGATTTCAAGGCTGCCATATGCTGCGACGGTATCAAGAGTCGAGCGCGAGGTATTGTCTTGGGAGAAGACGACCCTGCCGCGAGTCCCGTTTACGCAAAGGCGTATGCGTATCGCGCGCTGGTGTCGCGAGCGGATGCCGAACGAATCATCGGCCCCAAGCTCGCTCAAAACGGAACCTTCTATGTTGGTAACCGCCGCTTCCTCTTCCACTTCCCGGTCGAGCACGGCAAGCTGGTCAACGTGATTGGAGTCTGCGTGGCACCAGACTCGACGTGGATGGCGCGGTCGTTGCAGGAGCCTTGCAGCAAGGCGGATATGCTTCGAGATTTTGCCGACTTTGGAGAGCCTTTGAGTGTTCTGCTGGCCACCAACGAGAATCCGATGCGCTGGGCGCTGTTCGAGCTCCCACATGTCCGGACGTATTGCAAGGGCAGGATCTGTGTAATGGGCGACGCGGCGCATGGAATGACCTCTCATCAAGGAGCGGGAGGATCTGCCGCGTTCGAGGATGCGTATGTCATGGCCGAGTTGCTGGGTGACGAGGCTTTGAGAGCGGATCTCCCACGAGCATTCCGCGCGTTTGACAGAGTCCGTTGTGAGCGCGGCAATCGCATCGTCAGCACCAGCTACGAAGCCGGGTTGATATTCACGCTACAGCAGGAGGGGATAATGGATGACATGGACAAGTTCAAACGAATCATGGCAGTCAGATTCGACTGGCTTTGGGGGGTCGATCTGGTGGAACAAGTGAAGCAGGCGAAGGAGTGGGCTTCCGAGGTTCAGGAATAGCAACTTGTATGCATTGTTCAGATACTCGTTGAGGAATCAAACATACCTAAGTAAGCTAGTGCGCGGCTGAGCCGAGATAATTGAGCTCGGTACTTCGAGACGCGATAGAGGGAGGTGTTACCGCAAACATGGGACCCCCGCCTTCCTGCCTTCAAACCGAGTCGAGCCTGGGATAATGGACTGGCACGACATTCACCGCGCATTTCACATCTCGTCGTCTTCCACCGCCCGAAATGCGCGCTCACAATTGCGATCGATGCTACCGGCGTAAAACCAAATGCGATCGCCAACAGCCATGCAGCTCTTGTGCGCAGGCAAGAGTGGAATGTGCTTACACCGACCCGACTGCGAGGCCCCAGCGCTTCCGGCGCATCAATCACGTTGCGGCCTCAACTCCTGCACCAACGACCAGAAGGCCGTCTAGTCAGGCGACGCCAAGCTTGCCGCGCGCCGATGTGGCGAGGGAGATCTCGTATCTGTCCCTCAAGGCTGCGGGCGAGCAGCAGCCGTACATTGGCTCCTCCAGCGGTGTACTGTTTGCAGACCTCGTTCAATCTCGACTGGATGCCGTTGATCCTCGCCCGCCCTCACCACAGAGCACCGCGGGGAGCAGCGAAGTCGTCAATCCTCCCTTGGCCAAACGGGACGAAGATCTGCCTCCCGAGGCAGTCGCCAACGAGCTCATCCAAGACTATCTCGACCACGATGCCATCATATACCCTTTCATGCTACCGTCGCATCTTGTGGAGATTGTCCACCGCTTTTACCAGGTCCCTGGCTATTATGTGTCTAATGCGACGGCGTTCGAAGCCTTTTCCTTCTACATGTTGCTGGCAATCACAGCTTCTCGGGCCCAAAAGTCACAGTGGCAGGTTGAGCAGTCCCCGACTTGGTTCCATTCACGGGCCATGCGTGATGCGAGCTCGGTTCTCGCGACTGGTACAACTGAACGTCTGCAAGCGATCCTGCTCTTGTGCCAATATCGATTGTGCAGCCCCATTCGAGACAACTCGGCGAGCGTCTGGCATTTGGTCGGGATCGCCGCCCGCCTTTGTGTCGAGCTCGGCCTGCATCGCCAGTCGAGTTACCCCATCCTTGCAGTTCATGGCGACTCCGCGCCACAAACAATCGTGAATTATCAGGATCAAGAGACACGCCGAAGATGCTTTTGGACCTTGCTGTGCATGGACCGCATTGTGAGCATCGTCCTCGGACGGCCATTTGCACTTCACGACGACGACATTGACACCGCCTTGCCAAGAGAAGACAGCGATGAAATAATGGCCTGTGCCCACAAACCGCTCGGAGTGGTACGCATAGCAGTGTCCAACAAAATTTTCAAGTATCGTTTGCTCTGCGGGCGATTCTCATTACGTGTTCATGGGAAGAGATCAGAGACGGCATCACGAGAGGATTTTGCGTCCGCCACACAGGCCCTTGCTGAACAATTGCAGAACTGGTATGAGAGCCAACCACGCCTCGAGGGGCTGCAAATTCACGAGGACAGCCGGCAACAGCAGTCCTGCTATCTATCTCCCGAATGGTACGATCTTCTCGCGGCAAACGCTTCATTGATGCTGTGGCGCCCACACCTCCTCCCCGAATCTGGGCACAATCGTCAAGCTCTTGATTGTATCTTTGCCTCAGCAACCACGGCGATCAACATCTATGCCGACCTCCTGCGGTCGCGAAAGATCAATTACAACTGGGTCACGCTGCAGGCGATATTTCTGGCCGGACTGTCATACGTCTCGACAGTCAATCAACATTTCCGACACAAACATGCATCCGTGGCTTCCACTGCTCCACTTCTTACACAAGAGCCGGTCCTCGGAGACATTGTTCGTACCACAAGAGCCTGCTCCAAGGTACTGGTTGCCGTTGGCGAGCGTTGGGATCTTCCACCACATTCTCATGAAGTCTTTGACCGACTGAGCGACGCCGTCATTGCCGATGCGATGCAGTGCAATGCTAGCCAGAGGCCGGTAGCATCGCTGGAGCCTGCTGCCCTGCGAACCCATGAATCAACTTCGGACTCGTGTAATCCACCGTCGCCGTCCCGTCACACCCTGAGCTGGGGCGACGCGGAAGTTCACAATAATGATACCTCCTGGATGACGACGGACAACGAATTCATGAGCTGTTTCGACGACTTGCAGCGCCTGTATGACGACCAGTACCTCAACAACACGGCTATGGATCTATCACAGGACTGGCTTGGCTCGCTAGGTGTCTTTCCGTCGTGAGTGTCGAGGTGCACCTCGCGCTACTCAAGCGACACATGATGCGTTATCATATACGCCTTCGATCCAAGAACTGAAGCGGGACATCTACATGCTTGGATCTCAAATATTCACCCACTCCCTTTCCTAGGCCATCAATTCTTGCGGAACTGGCAATCCCACCGTCGAGAAAATCAAGGATGCGACTGTCCATGGCTTGTCAGTCGATCGGATGTTCAATTTGGCCACAAGTACTTACAAATGGACGGCCAAGAGAAGAGGAAACTCTACTCTCTCCACTTTCTGGCCAGCATAATCATCACCCAGCAGCTGTTTGAATTTGCTCGTTGTCATGAGGCTCTGTAGCCACGGAAATTCGTCTTCGTTGCGGACAAAGAAGCCGACGCTGGAGTTGTTCGCCTTGTCGCCACTTCGCGCATGCACGATGCTCCCCAAGGGCGCTTCGATCGATGCTCCAAAACTTTGCAGGTCGACTGGGCTGGCTGTTTCGTAGGACCCTCTCCCGATTGGATACTCGCAAGTCTCTGAAGGCGGCGGAATATCCAGTATCTTCTTCATCTTGGGAATCAGCACTTGGTGCCGTAGCGAAGCCTGAGACACCACGCTTGGAAAGATCTCGATGAAAGGCTTGGGATCCATCAGTCGAAAATCGAGGTTCATGTGATAACCGGGATAACTCTGCATGCGCAAGGCATAGATTGGCTGCTTGAACGCATCTGCCTCAAGGTGCCTTTTGGCTCTCGCCTGCACGAAAATGCGCAGCATCGCGGTTCCCTCTTGCTGCGAACGAGGATTCTCCACCTGTTTGCCGTACAGTTCGACTGACAATTTGGAGAATTTATTGTCTCGGAAAGCGTGTTCCAACTGTGCTCGCATCATCTGGACCTTTGCGCCGACATCAAGTCCATTGATGTAGTAGAGCGCCTCGGCCTGGAATCCACCTGGCGCGGCGATCATGACTTTTGTGGATGATGGAGGGCGACGACCAGTCATGCCAGAGACGTACACGCGATTTGCGGACGATGTTTTCGTGACCTTGATGCTGGACAGGTTTGCGACAACATCTGGGTTGAGGTAGTCCTCGCCTTGCAGTTCGTAGAGAATCTGAGCGGTGATGTTGAATCTGTCAATGACCCCGTTCATGGATTCGGGTTTGGTTACGTGGAATGTTCCATCAGGCTCGATCTCGGCGATTGGAAAGCCAATGTCGACCAGCTCTGGGAGGTACTCTTTGAAACCGGAAAAGTTGCCTCCAACCGCATATGGACCACACTCGATGACGTGTCCTGCCAGCAATGCGCCAGCAAGCTCATCGTAGGCAGTCCTCGACCACTTGTACCACCACGCTGCGGCTCCAATGACCGGTGAAGCATCTGTCACTCTACCGCATATGACAATGTCCGCACCTTCCGACAGAGCTTCCACGATGCCCCAGGCGCCCATGTAGGCGACCGCGCACGACGGCCGGAGGTCTGCTGACCAATCTTCGATGAACATGTCCTCGTGGTCGAGATGCCGGAATCGTAAAGCTGGCTCGCCTTTTGCTGGTCGTTCGAGCAGATGCGTCACGTCGTCTCCGATCACAGTGGCAATCACCAGGTCATGCAGCTTTCGCGCATGGCAAAGCTCGGCGATGCGGTCGCTGAGTGCAACCGGATTCAATGCTCCAGCGTTGGTAATCACCTTGATATGCTTGGCAGCAACATCGTCAATGCATTCGGTCAGCTGTTCGAGGAAGCCGACCTCGTAACCTAGGCACGGATCTTGTGCCTTGGTGATTGCGTTCCACGCTATGTTCATCTCGCTGAGCCAGTCGCCCGTGATGACATCAACATCTCCCTCGCGCACCATACGCGCAAAGGCGTGCGGTGCATCGCCTATGTTCATCAGCCTCTCCATCGACGACTGGGGAGGATGTGGGACCGACCTGTTGCTCCGCTGACATTTCCGACTCGAAGATGACGCTTGGATACCATTTCTTTTCGTGAATCGCGAGGTCTGTGAAAGAAGGTGTACAATTTTCGGCAGCCTTGTCTTTTGGAGGCCCCAGCGGCAACGGGGATTATTAGATATTCCGACCGAGGCCGACGACCGCCAGAGCACCTGGATCATTTGTTGCACAAGATCGCACATGGATCGTGCTCTTTGCCGGGCTGAGACTTGGGCGGCGCCGAAGTTCTAGCCCCAGCCTTCGGCGCCGAAGCTTCGGGCCCGACAGCCTTGATGTGTCGGGCGAGGACAACATGAGGAGATATGACCCTTGGATGCACCCCACATTCTTCTGGCGATCTTGCAATCACTCCGCATCTTCTCCACGTTTTTCTTGGTCTGCGGTCTCAACCAACATCCTCCATATCATCTTAGCCACTCGCGCAAGATGGCAAAACAATACTTCTTTGGCCTCACTGGCCACAAGTTGAGGACTGCGCAGCTTTGGGCTGTCATCATGCCTGCCTTTATACTGTTCGGATACAACCAAGCCGTCGCTGGAGGTCTCCTTGGCCTTCCGACGTGGATTGCAACGTTTCCACGAATCGATACTTCTACTGGCAACGCCGCACTGAACACCCACAACTCCCGCATCCAGGGCGCTGTCGTGGCATTATACACCCTGGGGGCAATGTTCGGCGCGCTCTCTTGCATCCCTCTTGGTGACCGACTAGGCCGCCTCCGGATGATGCAGCTCGGATCTGCTGTACACATTGTCGGCTCCATCCTTCAAGCCTCGTCGTTTTCCCTGGGCCAGCTGATCGTCGGCCGCTTGGTAGGCTGGTCCCCAAGTACATCCTGAGTAAACCTGACACTTGCACAGATTGCCGGTCTTGGATTCGGCGCCCTCTCCGCCACTGCTCCCAATTGGCAGAGTGAATGCTCACTTGCACAACATCGTGGCGCCACCGTCATCATGGAAAGCGTCTTCATCAGCTTGGGACTCGCCATCGCCGCATGGGTGACGTTGGGTACCAGTTTCATCGCCTCTTCCGCAAGCTGGAGGTTCCCTCTGGCTTTGAGCTCTCTCTGGGCCATCATTACGATCATCACCTCCGCCATGATGCCCGAGAGCCCGCGTTGGCTCCTGAAAAGAGGTCGGGTGGAGGATGCCCGCCAAGTCATGGCAGCTTTGAACGGCATTCAGCCAGAGGACCCCCAAATTCAAGCCGACATTGATGAGATTAATCAGTCCCTCAGGGTTGCAGGGAATGCCCGCTTTGTCGATATCTTCAAGATGGGAGAGCTCAGGTTGTTCAACCGCGCTGCGTTGGCCTGTGCTGGTCAAATGTTTCAGCAGCTCACCGGTATGGAATTGGAGGATGCCTTGTGAATGGCAAATCGCTAATGGAAACAGGCATCAATGCCCTCGCCTTCTACCTCGCCACCATATTTCACACCTATCTCGGTCTTACGGGCTTCCAAGCTGGAATTGTTGCGGCGTCAACTTTCACATTCCAAATGGTGTGCTCGCCAATTGGAGTACTCACTGTCGACCGTTTCGGAAGGAGAAAGCTGATGATGGTATCCGCGTTTGGCATGGGAGCTTGCATGGCTATTGTCGCCGGTACTACAAGCCAGACAAACAACAAAGCGGCCTCTGGAGTGGCAGGAGCCATGATCTTCCTCTTTTCGCTCTTCTTCCCCGTTGGCTTCCTCGGCATGACGTTCTTGTACGCCAGCGAGATTGCTCCCAACACGGTTCGGGTGCAGATTACCAGCTTGAGCACGGCGACGGCCTGGGTCTTTAACTTTATGGTTGCTCTCGTGACTCCGGTCGGATTTGCCACCATTGGCTGGAGGTACTTCATCGTCTGGGCTTGCATGAATTGGTTCTTGCTTCTACCATGTAAGTCTACGCTTGGAGTACATACAGTGCGCTTGGCTGACGTTGACAGGCGTGTACTTCTTCTTCCCTGAGACTGCCGGGAGACATCTCGAAGAAGTCGACGAGATCTTCCGCAACAGCAAGAACATCTTCGACCCAGTCAAGCAAGCTCGCTACTTCGTTCCCCACCGCCCTTTCGAAAGTGAGGAAGCAGGCAGCGACAATGTCGTCAGGGAGAAAGTGGCAATGAAATACGATGAGCAGTGATATGTGGAAGATGACGAAGCTGAAGACCAGATCGGGGGTTGATATGACTGAGAGGCGGTATGGCTCTTGGAAACTGGAATGGACATTTGGATAGCTATCAAATCGCTGCAAGAATGTTTCCCTCTTGACTCCAACGTCGATGGCCATCATTACGTGGAGAGCCTTGTGCAATCGTCGCGGCCCTGTGGAGTTGTTTTGTCGTTTTTGGCTCGCCGCAGCAAGTACTGCTCCTTTCCAACTTCCACGCAGGATGCATGTACGGGGCCCCGGCATTTGACCCCGCATTGTCCACGTGGCCGAACCACTAATTATTGGTAGTAGAACGTGCACGCCACCGTGGTGGGAGACGCTGTCGGATGGAAGGCTCCGCGGCCCCTTTGGCTTCGGCTCCGATACTTTCGGCGCCGCCTCATCAACGAGACGAATTAATCAGCTGCTCTTCATTCACTCGTCGATCGGCATCTCCGCATGACATGATAAAGCATCGGCGCACTCACATTGCCGGACGAGTAAGTTTCTTTGCTCGTGATCATGCTTCGCTCGTTCTTGGGGGCTGCTGCCCTCGCAGTAACTGCCCACGCAGCGACAATCCAATCCACCCCCGCCCAGCAATGCCAGAGTTTTGCCAACGGCCTCGATCTCTCGGAATACAACACGACCATTATCAACTCGACGTATTTTGCGACTGACGAGTACTTGTTCGTGGTAGGTACGACCAACAACGCCCCGTTCTGCCAGATCTTCGCACAGACGGTCTATGGATCCCCCGGAACCACGGTGTGGGCAATCTGGCTCCCGGAAACCTCGGATTACCAGGGCCGGTTTCTCGCGGTAGGTGATGGTGGATTTGCTGGCGTGATTGAGTACGACAGCATGCTCGCCGATTTCAATCTCGGCCTGGGCTTCGCCGTCGCTGGCGGAGACGGTGGGCACTCTGCATTGACGAACGATGCTGGAGAGGGCGCGCCAGGCGTCTACCTTCCATTCCTCCATCATCAGGAGGAGGTGCTTGGGTGGATTCACAACGGCATCTCCATCTTCACTCCACCGGCCAAGGCAATCACAGAGGCTCGTTACAATTCCATCAAGCATGCCTACTACGACGGCTGCTCGACGGGCGGAGCTCAAGGCTTTGCTTTGGCCCAGTTCCATCCAACACTGTTCCAAGGCATTGTCGCGTCCAGTCCGGGGAATTATTACAGCCATCTCGCGCTCAGCTTTCTCTGGAACGACCTGGCTACCGACGTAAGCCCTGAAGCTCAGTGCCTTACAACATTTCCATGACTGACTTGTGCACACGCAGACCGTCGGAACGTACATACCTCAGACTCAGCTCACCGCCATGACGGCTGCCGTTGTCGCCAAGTGCGGAGGGCCGGACGGTGTAATCAACAACCCTCCAGCGTGCCAGTTTGACGTCGATTCCTTCGCCTGCAACGCTACCAATCTCAGTCTCAACAACACGGCGTGCCTCACCGATGCGCAACTGGCCGCAGCTAAGAAGATCTACGCCGGCCCCACAAACTCAAACACCGGAGCCCAGCTGTATCCCGGATTTGCGTTCGGCAGTGAAAGCTCGTGGCTCTTGCAGGAAGGCCTGCTCGCCGATTCGTTCAGCATACCCATTCTGCAAAACCTGGTGTACGACGACCTGGGCTATGATGCCAGTACATTCAACTTCTCGAGCGCTGACGTTGCCGCGGTGAATGAGAAAGCCGGTACCCTCATTGACGAAATCGACCCGGATATCCAACAGTTCCACGCCGGGGGTGGGAAGTTGCTTAGCGTTCAAGGATGGGCGGATCCGTTGAACTCTCCTTTTTGGCCGATTGAGCATCTCCAGCAAGTACAGGCAGCTTTTGGCGGGAATGTGAGCTCGTGGTTTGAGTTGTTCATGTCCCCCGGAACCGGCCACTGTGGGAGCAACGACCTTTACCCCGACGCTCCGGGAACCTACGCAACCACTGCAGCGCTGGTGGCATGGGTGGAGCAAGGGTCTACGCCCGCACAGATTGAAGCCTCGATGCCGCCGAGCGGAGCAAACATCACGCGGAAGCTTTGTCCTTATCCTCAGATTGCCGAGTACACCGGTACTGACCCAGATGATTGGACTTCGTACACCTGCACATGATCAAGAAACGCTCCGAGGCGGTTGCGGTGATCACTCGGTCAAGGGAGGGCGAATGATTTGCCTTGTTTCGATGCGCAGCATAGATGTCCTGAGATCACGTTTCGCGGAGTAGAATACGCTGGACTACCACCATCTCACTCCCCGCCAGGCTATCCTGGCCATCTCATCCATCACCAAGATGTAGATGAGGTGGAGAAACTTCAAGAAGCACTGTAATAATTCATGCTCGATTCGTACTGGCGATTTGTCGTGTTCCTCATTTGGCATTCGCCGCGGAAGTTGCGAATCAAACTCTACTTGCATAACCCCAACTCTTTTGCTGCCTCCCACAAACAACTTTCATCATCACACCGCCACTTCGCCTCTTCACGCGGCCCTCCGCATCGCCCGCCACATCGACCGCCCACCGCATATCTCACTTGAACGGTGGTGCCACAGCCGCGTCCTCTCTCTGCGAAATGTCCCGCCGTGATTCCGCCGACCCCGACCTTACCCCGCGCGGTGGTGGAGATTATGGATGGGCTGGAGAATGATGCAAGAGGAGGCAGAAGAGATGGAGACGAGAAAGAGACGGCGTTGATACCGAGAACACACATCGTCCTCCCGAGGTACCCAACCGAACAATCTCTGGAACGACATGCACGATTATGACGAGCACCCGGTCCATCTCCTCCATCTCCTGTCGCCCGCCTGACCTCGAGCACTTCTCGCCATTCGCACGTCCTCAATGCCGGTGACGACACGCGCAGACGGCATTGACTACGCCGCACTGTCGTCTGCTTGCCGCTGTCGAATTGCCTCGCCTTCTCGGACGCCATCTTCTCGACCCTGCGCTTCGCATGAGTGAGTGTCCATGCCCCGAGCATTCCCGGCGGGGGATCAGCACTTCTCCATGGGGATCATCTCTTCACCCTGAGGTTTGCAAGACTCGGCAGTTCTCCGGCGACTCGTCATCCACTCTGGACAGAGCGTACAGCACTCTGCTCGCTACCGCTGCCCACCTTCTCACAGTCTGGCCGCCAGCCCCTCGAATGACGAGGATACTCAAATCCCGACAGCCATCTCCCGCTGCGTTTTCATGGCTTCTTCCACCACATCTACGGTCTTGCATCAGCAAAGCTCCATGGCCAGCGCTGGACTTTATACCCGGGCGCATGTCATTCATCACGATCAGTTCGATTATATGCATCAGCCTCGCCCCCTTCGTAATTTCGTCTGCTGTTGCGACTGCTGCTGCAGCGACGACAAACCTCTTCCACCCATCCCGACTCCGTCCGTATGACCATCCTTCCGCGGCCTAGCTGCTGCCAGCGCTCACGAGCACCGCTAACCCGATCCTGGGCTATCCTCCCCTAACTGTATCTACATTGGAGTTTTTAAAAAACTCCATAGAAAATCTACTAAAACCTCCAAGTTTTTTTAAAAAGTAAAATATAAATGGAGTTTTTAAAAATATTAGTTTATAAAGATAGGATTTATAAAGTAAAGAGATTAAAAGAATAGATTTTATAAAAACTCCTTTAGTATTATAAGAATTTAGATCTATTTATTTATTTTAGTTTAAAGAAATCTAATAGACTTAAAAAGTTAGAAGCTAGTTAAAGTACATTCGAAAACCCTTTTAGCTTAAACTTTAAATAAATTTAACTATAATAGTTTCTTTTAATATTATTTTAGTTTTATTTAATTAATAAAAGAAAACAGAAAGAAAAGAAGAATAAGTACTTATTTAAAAGATTAGGATAAGAAAAGTTAAAAAAAAACTTTAATAAAACTAAAATAGTTATTTTAAGTAATTAAAGTGTTTTAAGTTTATATTAGAGTTTAACTAAGAGAAAAAGAATATATAAGAAAGCTCTTTTTATTTTATCTTTGTCTTTTCTTTTATATCTACTTTAAACTACTTTAATTATAACTAACTATTTAAAAATGGATTTAATTACTTTAAATCAATTACTTATAAATAATAAAGATTATATTAAAGGAGATTCTTATAATAATTCTACTATTATAGAAAGTACTTATACTAATAATATAGAGAATACTATTCTAAATTATAATATAGAAATTAAAGTTTTATTTTGTACTATTTGTAAAACTAATCTAGATAGAAATAACTATTTAAAACATTTAAAAGATAAACATTTTACTATTTATAAAAGTTATAAAGAATCTTCTAAATTAGAAGTACTTAAAACTAATATAGAAGAACTAGAATTTAATGACTTAGCTAAATTAGAAGATATTTTAAAGCCTAATCTATTTTACTTTAAAGAGTTAGATTTAAATTTAAAAGGATATAAATGTATAGAATGTAATTATATTAATATTAATTATAAAGAAGTTAGAATTCACTTTAATACTAATCACTTTAATAGTAATAAAAGTAGTAAATCTAAAGTAAACTATATTATAAATCAGGTTCCTTTACAATATATTAAAGGTAATAATAAAAATACTAAACTATACTTTATACCTAAAATACCTAATATAAGTAAAAAGAATACTAGTACTAACTTATATATTAACTCTAATAGTTCTAATTCTAGTATAGAATCTATTACTTCTAAAAAGTCTAATAGTTCTAAAGAACTAGATTTAAAAGAAGATATTATAAAAGATTATCTTAAAGAGAATTTAGAAGAGAATAAACTAAATAATAATATAAATATTAATAATAATAGACTTTTAAACTCTTATATTAAGAAATCTAATATTTATATCTTTTTAAAAGATAAAGATAGAGAGTCTTTAGTAAATCTAGTATATAATATTAAAGAAGAAGATAAAGATCTAAGTGTTTTTAATAGAATAGACTATAATAAATTAGAAGATATTATTATAGATTGTTTACTTTATATACATTCTAAAATCACTAATATAAGCTTAGGATTAAGACAAAAGCTAAATCAAAATAATAGTAGTAATACTAGAGTATTTAAAGACTTTATACCTTTAGAGAATAAGTCTACTACTAAGACTTACTTTACTTATTATGCTAAACTACTTAGCTTTATTATTAAAGTACGTTATATTAAAGGGAAATATAAGAATACAATAGGTAAAGAAAGAACTTACTTTGATTTAGTAAAGAACTTTACTATTAACTTAGAAGCTAAAGAAGCTTTAAAGAATATTATTCCGTTTAACTTAGATTTAATAGATTTAGAAGATAAAGAACTAACTAAAGAGAAAGAAGAGTTTTATACTTATATTATAGAGTTTTACATTAGTTTACTTAAAGATAATACTACTTTAACTTTAGATAATAATACTAGTTTAAATAATATAGTTCTAAGCTACTTCTTTATAACTAATCTAGATATTAATACTAAAGAGATTAAAAATATAGATCTAATAGGAAAGCTTACTAGTTATATTCTTTATAATAGTAAACTACTTACTATAGAATATTTCTACTTTAAAGAGTTAAATAATATAAAGTATACTTATAATGATTTTAATGATTTTCTTTCTACTTATTTAACTAATAGTTCTAATAATTACTTTGAATTCATTAGTATTCTAAGGCCTTATCTCTTAGCTTTAAATAAAGAAAGAGAATCTACTAATTATATTATAAAAGAAACTAGTTTAAATATTATAGAATATAATACTATAGAGTATTCTATTACTAAGATTAAAGAGCTCTTTAAGAATGTTTATATTAATTTAGAAGATATTTTACTAAAGAAGCTTTTAAAGATAACTTCTATAGATTCTTTAGATATAGACTTTAATACTATAAATGATAATACCTTTATAAGTAATATAGATTATTATATAATAGATACTTTAGAATTAAAATATCTTAAAACTAATAGGCCTTACTTTTTAACTCAATTATTAACTAAAGGAACCTATTATAATAAAACACTATTAAAAGATATAAAGAAAGATACTAAGACTTTAAGATTTAAAGATACTAATATAGAAATATTTAATACTAATATTAATAGGTTTTTAGAATACTTAACTCTCGCTATTTATTTATATAGCGGAGGTCCTTTAAGAGGAACCGAATTAACTACTATACTTTATAAGAATATAGAAACTAAAACTAGAAGTCTAATATATAATAAAGAAGATAATACCTTTATAATTTCTACTAATTATAGTAAGACTAATAATATTACTAGGAAGAATAGAACAAATATACGCTATTTACCGCCTTATTTAAGTAAACTATTAATTATATACTTAGTATTAATAATACCTTTTAAAGATTACTTATATAAAAACTACTATAACTTTAAAGACTATTCTAGTCCTTATCTATTAACTAAAGATAATAAAGTAATAGAAAGTAATACTATTAGTAGGATCTTAAAGAGAGAATCTAGTTTATTATTTAAAGAAGGTTTAACTATTAAATCTTATAGAAAGATTATTAATTATATAATTAA